>NC_041385.1:794156539-794283470 GCF_002162155.2 Triticum dicoccoides | reverse complement strand
GAAAGACGTATCGAGAGTGTGCACGGTAGGCACAGAGGCACAACTAGCGAGTGTGTGTGTGTGTGTGTGTGTTTTTGAAAGAGGATTAGATAGATTATTACCAAGATCATTGTGCCACCCTATTCCTTCGGTGCCGGGTAGTGTGTGTGTGTGTGTGTGTGGGCAGTGACACTCACATATCTCTACTCTTATAGAAAACAGAGTTGGTGATGATGGTGTTCCTGCCATCCTGCAATATAGGCCATCCGATTTATATCCGACGGATGGGAAGGAAACTATGGCAATTTTGCAAAAAGATACCCACACCCCTCTCCGCATTTGCAAATAAGGCATTCCCTCGTTCATCCTTTTTTCCCACAAGATAAACTTCTCATACAAATGCATCTTGATGTTCCGTGCAACGCATGGGCATCTTGCTAGTAGGGAGAAGGAGTTTGTGTGACACATATCTAGCTATATTAAGGGATAGGTAGATAGCATATGTGTGAGAGACATTATTATACTTTGAGACATTAGTGGCTGTGGGTGGGCGGAATTAAAGGGGTGGGCGTGTTAGACATAGAGAGCGTGTGTGTTTCTGTGTGAGATACTTGTAGGACGGGGTAGAAAGACGAATTTAACCCTGACGGAGGGAGAGAAATACACGAAGTGCGCGTGTGTGATTCCGATGCCCACAGGGAAATGAGATATGTATGCGTGTGAGTGAGATTGCACAATTCATTCACGTATCACTATCTAGCGATCATGGACATGCATCGCTTGAACATAAGTCAATATCTACTTCGTACCATGGCCAAAGGTACAATATAGGTTCAACGCTATAAAGATTGGACACTCACATATCACATTTTTTTCTATTTAAATAAACCTTTTCAGTTGTGCATGCCAAAGTTACAGTGATGTTTCTTCAAACAACCAATGTAGCTACCATGTACATGCACCATTGTTACTCTTGCATTCAAATTCATTAGTCTTGGATGATTAAGTTTCTATTTTGAAGTAATATATGTAATATTCATATATGAATTCAACGGGTACGCAATTTGTGAAATGGAGGCTATGTAATCATATGAGGTAACACTTTTAAGTAGCTGACTACAGTATCCATTTCTTTTTGTGTGCCTCTACACTAACACGTCAATGCATTATGTTTAAAGTAAATAACCAATGGCACTAAATTATCTATTTACACGAGAAATACATAGGCTGAGCGTTTGATCCCTTTTTTGTGAACGCGTCACTACACCCGTACGATTGGTCGCACCCGTGTGAACGTCCAAGTTATCGGCGCATCATCTCGAGTTATTATCTTTTTTTTTTCTGGTGTGGACTTCACACCAGTTATTAACTGCTGACGCGTGCCCCGTGTACACAGTCTAGCATGACCTTCCCGCTAGCACGGTCCAAAATTAGTTGAAATTGGATACGAACGATCCCGCGGGCGGCAAAATCTCCCGCCTCCTTCTAAAATTTCCGCCACCTTAGTCTTTAGCATGTGAAATCCTCCTTTTGTCCTTGGTGCATGGAAGCCAACAGTTACAATACCGCCCTCATCTACATGATAGGTCGGGGCTGCTTTGGTAACTTCCGGTTCCCCCCACTAGATGACACCCCCATTTCCTCTCCCCCTCCCGCAAAAACGACTAACTCCACAGCACCAGAGCATCTTACATCACGCCGTCCGTACTTCATTGCCCTTTCTCCCCTCCCCTCTCGAAACCCTAGACTGCTCATCCACCAGCGTACCATAGCCCATTCACTGCCAGCGGCGTCCACCTCGCCTGATCTGGTTCTGCGGCCGCATCTACCCCTCCCATCTCCCCTAGAAACAAGTAGACTGCTCATCCACCACTGAACCACAGCCCAATCAGTGCCGGCCTTGTCCACGGCTCTGGATTTGCTTCACCGGTACTCGTGTCAACCGCTGCGCATCTGCAGCGGCTCATTCGTACTCCCCACCGGAGACGCTTCGCCCACACCCCCCGGAGCCGCCCCACCGACGCCCCCGTCGACAGTCTCTGATCCTCTTCGCCGACATCTTCCTCAACCCTATCGGAGCTGCTTCGCCGACACCTTCCTCAACACAATCGGAGCGGCTTCGCCGACACCATCATCAACCCTGCCGGAGTAGCTTCGCCTATACCATTCTCAACCCTACCGGGGCGGCTTTGCCAACTCACAAGTCCACGGCCTCAGATCCGCTTCCTCGCACCCTCATCCAACCTACCGGAGCAGATTCTGACGCCCCGTCCACGGCCGCAGATCCGCATCATCGACACCACCCATAACCCAACCACTGGAGAAGCTTCTGATGCCCAATCCACGGCAGCAGATCCGCATCGTCGACACCATCCTTACCCGAACCACCGGAGCAGCTTCTGACGCCCCGTCCACGGCCGCAGATTCGCGTCGTCGACACCATCCTTAACCCAACGACCGGAGCAGCTTCACCTATGCCCTTGTCCATGGCCACAGATCCGCTTCACCCACACCGTAGTCCACTCTACCGGAGCCGCTCCACAAACACCCTACTCGACGATTCTAGATCTCCTTACCGGACCCCGACAGCCAGCACAGCGTCATCACCCTTGATGTTTCTAACCTGATTCCCACCATCTGGAGAGATGCCAAGCACCTGCCACGGCCTAGGTACTTGTCACCTTTAAACCCATCCAGCATCACCTGCCCGATGTCCTTCAAATATACTAACCGGTCGCTATTACCTGTTATGCAGCTGGCAAAAACAACAAGGACGATATTTCTTCTGGGTCTAACAGCTTGGCTAACCAAGATCCTGGACTGAGGCGTTGCTATGATCTTATAAGCGCGTCTCTCTCTCTTGTATTGTTTTGTGCCTGCCAGCATGCTTTGCTAGGATGTTCGACCGGTAATCCCTTTGTGCAGACAATGATTTCTACTACTGGCTGCTAAATTAGATATGTAGATGTCATACATGATACTACCTCGTACCTCCATTCCTAAATATAAGTCTTTCTAGAGATTCCACTATAGGCTACATACGGAGCAAAAATGAGTGAATCTACACTCGAAAATGCATCTATATACATCTGTATGTGGTCCATACTGGAATCTCTACAAAGACATATATTTAGGAACAGGGGCAGTACATTACACAAAATCGTAGGTGGCATGTAGGAATTCCAGTGCACTACATTAGGCTCCCTTAGAGTGCCTGCTAGTCCAGCATACAGAGTCATGGCTAGTTTATGGAATGCACACAATCGCTAATTGGTGGTTTAAATATGTGCAAGGGATATGCAATGTAGTATCATGTAGAGATGTTTGAAATTAGCCGTGTCAACTTGCAGAGAGGGTTACACAATGAAAAAGTACAAGATGTATGTGGCAGTTTCATGGAACATCGCAAAAAAAAGGAGAGGCAGCTGTGAGCCTATACAGTGTGCTATGGTACGTCACTCCTCCATTGCAATCATCGTGACATGTTATTTGTATGCCAGTTCTATTAGCCAAGTTTCTTAGGGACAGTTATTACGAGTTATCGTAAGAAAATAAGCACTTGCGAATATAAGCGAACTAGTTCTTTTCATTGCAATTTCAGCTTATCTTTGGTATGTTCAGTGGAAAGTCTAGATTGCATTATATTTTTTTCATTTTGCTGCCCATATGGAAATTAATTTGAATTGTAAACATCACAAATTGAACCCAGTGCAGTAATTAATATGATAGGAAAAAGACCATCACTATTTGCTCAAAATGCAAATACAAAGATACCATCTACTTGGCACAATCTACTTTGGTCAATGTTTTCCATAGAGATCCCATTGCCTAATTTAAACGAAGAATGCATGACCCACATTTAAATGAAGAACAATTATTTATTGAAATTTGATGGTCCAAGTGGCTGGTTATTATCATATAGTAGCACCACCTGAAAGCATCATATAGCAGCAGCAGCTAATAGCAACTCATCATACAGCAGCAGCAGTCTGCAATTCATCATATACCAGCAGCAGCTCATAGCAATTCATCATATAGCAGCAGCAGGAGAAGATCATGGCAATTCATCATATAGTAGCAGCAGGAGCAGATCATAGCAATTCATCATATAGCAGCAGCAGGAGTAGCTTATAACAACTCATCATATAGCAGCAGCAGCAGCTCATAGAAATCCATTATATAGCAGCAGCAACAGCTCATAGCAACTCATCATACATCAGTAGCAGCTCATAGTAGTTCATCATATAGCAGCAGCAGGAGCAGCTCATAGCAATGCATCATATAGCAGCATCAGAAGCAGCTCATAGCAATTCATCGTATAGTGGATTAGAATGAAAATTTGGCAAAAAATCAGAGGAGATCCTCACCTTGTTGGATGAGCTCATCCTTCAACAGCACCTCAAGGCCATGGCCTGGGAGGAGGGGAGGGGGAATAAGGTGCCTTCTGCCGCAGTGTGGCATCAGCCGTAGTTGTGCAGCGCCCACCGGAGTAGTGCGTTGGACGAACCACAGTGGAGCAGCTGTTGGAGACCATGAGAATGAGGGGCGACGCTAGAGGGAGGATCAGCCAGGGAGATTTGCCCCTACCCGCCGGCCATGTAGCCTAGGTGGACATAGCATCATCGAGGACCATGCTAGATGGGACCAGTGGCGACGGCTCACTGGAGGAACCCTAGTGCTGCAGGCAGGAGATCGAGGTAGAGGGAAAGGGGAGAGGAGATGCAAGCAGGCAGGCAATGAATGCTTGTGTGTTTGTTTTTTACTTGAGGGTCAGGTGTGACATGGGCGTCAGCAGTTGCATTTTGAGTGTAATATAGGCAGACAACAAAGTCATTTCACTATTCCCATTCCCTTCAATTTTTAGTGAGGTTCTACCTGAAACACCCCCCTCCAAAGCGAAATTAGTTAAGCCCAAGCCCATAACTCAAAAGTTACTTCTTTACATCTTTTATGGCTTATTTTCACAATATGCCCTGAAAAGGCGGAATCAAACTAGCCCTTAACCTGCAATTCAATTGTGCGTGCAATGATGAATCACTCCTGCCTGCTATCTGTACATTTAGGCATCATCATACATGGCATAACCTAATACATGTGCATTCCATTGTAGAATCTGGAATATGCAATATTTATGTTAGTTCATACGTTGCACATGATGTTTAAATGCCCCTTAAATCTGGTCAGTCAAGTGATGGTCTTTAAGCCTCCTTCTTTGCTTCTTTTCTTGATATGTAAGATTTGCTCACACATCTGTCCAATTGCTTATTTGCATCAACCAGCCATACTAGGACTGTTTGCTTTGATTACTTGTTGTTCTTGACCTAACACTCTAACAGAGCTAGTCAATGATTTAAACACTAAGGGCTATTGTAGTGGGGCCTTGTCTAACTCATAGGTGACATAAAGGTTTGGCTGTACAATACAGTAGGCTCTCCAAGAGTACCTAGAGATCTAGTTCGAAGGTATGCCTAGTTTTTACATAGTGCAGACATAGTAAATGCTCATTTCATTGTGTGCAAGTGCAAGAGATGCGGCATGTGTCATTATGTAGTGTTGTTTTGTTATAATCTCATCCTTTTGTGTTCACAGACAGGAAAGTATGCATATTTATCTTCCGAGGAGACGAGTAACTAGTTTGTGTCACCTTGCAGAGGGGGTGCAATGGACATAAGATTGAGGATTTCCAAGTACAAGATGTTAGGAAGGAGCCTTGCAAGAGAAGTAGGAGCTGCACTGAGCCTCTTCAACCTGCTAAGGTAAGTCACTGTATGCAACTCATGTTGGAAATATGCCCTAGAGGCAATAATAAAAGGATTATTATTATATTTCCTTGTTCATGATAATTGTCTCTATTCATGCTATAATTGTATTATCCGGAAATCGTAATACACGTGTGAATACATAGACCAAATACGTCCCTAGTAAGCCTCTAGTTGACTAGCTCGTTGGTCAACAGATAGTCATGGTTTCCTAACTATGGACATTAGATGTCATTGACAACGGGATCACATCATTAGGAGAATGATGTGATGGACAAGACCCAATCCTAAGCATAGCACAAGATCGTGTAGTTCGTTTTGCTAGAGCTTTTCCAATGTCAAGTATCTCTTCCTTAGACCATGAGATCGTGTAACTCCCGGATACCCTAGGAGTACTTTGGGTGTACCAAACGTCACAACGTGACTGGGTGACTATAAAGGTGCACTACAGGTATCTCTGAAAGTGTCTGTTGGGTTGACACGGATCGAGACTCGGATTTGTCACTCCGTATGACGGAGAGGTATCTCTGGGACCACTCGGTAATGCATCATCATAATGAGCTCAAAGTGACCAAGTGTTTGGTCACGGGATCATGCATTACGGTACGAGTAAAGTGACTTGCCGGTAACGACACTGAACAAGGTATTGGGATACCGACGATCGAGTCTCGGGCATGTAACGTACCGATTGACAAAGGGAATTGTATACGGGGTTGATTGAATCCTCGACATCGTGGTTCATCCAATGAGATCATCGAGGAGCATGTGGGAGCCACCATGGGTATCCAGATCCCGCTGTTGGTTATTGACCGGAGAGCCATCTCGGTCATGTCTGCATGTCTCCCAAACCCGTAGGGTCTACACACTTAAGGTTCGATGACGCTAGGGTTATTAGGAAGACTTGTATGTGATTACCGAATGTTGTTCGGAGTCCCGGATGAGATCCCGGACATCACGAGGAGTTCCGGAATGGTCCGGAGGTGAAGATTTATATATGGGAAGTTGTCATACGGACACCGGAAAGTTTCGGGGGCATATCGGTATTGTACCGGGGCCACCGGAGGGGTTCCAGGGGTCCACCGGGAGGGGCCACCCCTCTCGGAGGGCCTCATGGGCCGCAAGGGGCAGGGAACCAGCCCCTGGAGGGCTGGGCACGCCCCCCCTTGGGCCCATGCACCTAGGGTTGGGGGGGAACCCTAGTGGGGGCGCCCCCTTTGCTTGGGGGGCAAGCCCCCCTCCCTGGCCGCCGCCCTCCCCCTCTAGATCTCATCTAGAGGGGGCCGGCCCCCATCCCCCTTCCCCTATAAATAGAGGGGCGAGGGGAGGGCTGAATACCTAATCCAAGGCACAGCTCCTCCCCTCCCCAACAACTCTCCTACTCCATTGAGTGCTTCGCGAAGCCCTGTCGGAGTACTGCCTCTCCACCATCATCACGCCGTCGTGCTGCTGCTGGAGCCTTCTTCCTCAACCTCTACTTTACCCTTACTGGATCAAGAAGGAGGAGACGTCATCCGCTCCGTACGTGTGTTAAACGCGGAGGTGCTGTCCATTCAGTACTTGGTCATCGGTGATTTGAATCACGGCGAGTACGACTCCATCATCACCGTTCTCTTGAACGCTTCCGCACACGACCTACAAGTGGTATGTAGATGCAATCTCTCTCCCATGACTCGTTGCTTACATGAACTCATAGATGGATCTTGGTGAAACCGTAGGAAAAATTTTAATTTTCTGCAACGTTCCCCAACAGTGGCATCATGAGCTAGGTCTATGCGTAGTTCTCTATTGCACGAGTAGAACACAATTTTGTTGTGGGCGTAGATCTTGTCAACTTGCTTGCCGCTACTAGTCTTTTCTTGCTTCAGTGGTATTATGGGATGAAGCGGCCCGGACCGACCTTACACGTACGGTTACGTGAGACAGGTTCCACCGACTGACATGCACTAGTTGCATAAGGTGGCTAGCGGGTGTCAATCTCTCCCACTTTAGTTGGAGCGGATTCGACGAAAAGGGTCCTTATGAAGGGTAAATAGAAGTTGACAAAATCACGTTGTTGTTATTCGTAGGTAAGAAAACGTTCTTCCTAGAACCCAATTGCAGCCACATAAAAGATGCAACAACAATTAGAGGACGTCTAACTTGTTTTTGCAGCAATTGTCATGTGATGTGATATGGCCAGAAGTTGTGATGAATGATGAATGATATATTGTGATGTCAAATCTGAGTGGGAGTTCATTCAATAATTTGATTAGATGAACTTAATTATCATGAACTTAGTCTAAAACTTTTGCAAAATATGTCTTGTA
Organism: Triticum dicoccoides; assembly: GCF_002162155.2. NCBI lineage: Eukaryota > Viridiplantae > Streptophyta > Magnoliopsida > Poales > Poaceae > Triticum > Triticum dicoccoides. The sequence continues at coordinate 794,275,426 of NC_041385.1, read as the reverse complement.
GAAAAAATGGCCAACGCTCATGTCAACATGAACTTCAACGCGTTCCTAGAGAAAACCAAGCTGAAAGATGATGGCAGCAACTATTCGGACTGGGTCCGGAACTCGAGGATCACCCTCATAGCAGGCAAGAAAGCATATGTCCTAGATGAACCGCTAGGTGAAGCACCCATCCCAGAGAACCAAGACGTTATGAACGTTTGGCACTCACGTGCTGATGATTACTCCCTCGTTCAGTGCGGCATGCTTTACAGCTTAGAACCGGGGCTCCAAAAGCATTTTGAGAAACACGGAGCATATGAGATGTTCGAGGAGCTGAAAATGGTTTTCCAAGCTCATGCCCGGGTCAAGAGATATGAAGTCTCCCACAAGTTCTATAGTTGTAAGATGGAGGAAAATAGTTCTGTCAGTGAGCACATACTCAAAATTTCTGGGTTGCACAACCGCCTGTCCCAGCTGGAGATCAACCTCCCGGACGAGGCGGTCATTGACAGAATCCTTCAGTCGCTCCCACCAAGCTACAAGAGCTTTGTGTTGAACTACAATATGCAAGGGATGGTAAAGACCATTCCTGAAGTATTCTCAATGCTGAAGTCAGCAGAGGTTGAAATCAAGAAAGAACATCAAGTGTTGATGGTCAATAAGATCACTAAGTTCAAGAAGGGCAAGGGTAAGAAGAACTTCAAGAAGGACGACAAAGATGTTGTCGCGCGCGGTAAGCCAGTTGCCAGGAAGAAGTCAAAGAATGGACCCAAGCCTGAGACTGAGTGCTTTTATTGCAAGGGAAAGGGTCACTGGAAGCGGAACTGCCCCAAATACTTAGCGGACAAGAAGGCTGGCAACACTAAAGGTATATTTGATATACATATAATTGATGTGTACCTTACCAGTACTCGTAGTAACTCCTGGGTATTTGATACCGGTGCCGTTGCTCACATTTGTAACTCAAAACAGGAGCTGCGGAATAAGCGGAGACTGGCGAAGGACGAGGTGACAATGCGCGTCGGGAATGGTTCCAAGGTCGATGTGATCGCCTTCGGCATGCTACCTCTACATTTACCTACGGGATTAGATTTAAACCTCAATAATTGTTATTTAGTGCCAAGTTTGAGCATGAACATTGTATCTGGATCTCGTTTGATACGAGATGGCTACTCATTTAAATCCAAGAATAATGGTTGTTCTATTTATATGAGAGATATGTTTTATGGTCATGCCCCGATGGTCAATGGTTTATTCTTAATGAATCTCGAACGTAATGTTACACATATTCATAGTGTGAATACCAAAAGATGTAAAGTTGATAACGATAGTCCCACATACTTGTGGCACTGCCGCCTTGGTCACATTGGTGTAAAGCGCATGAAGAAGCTCCATGCTGATGGACTTTTAGAGTCTCTCGATTATGAATCATTTGACACATGCGAACCATGCCTCATGGGCAAAATGACCAAGACTCCGTTCTCCGGAACAATGGAGCGAGCAACCAACTTGTTGGAAATCATACGTACCGATGTGTGCGGTCCAATGAGCGTTGAGGCTCGCGGACGATATCGTTATGTTCTCACTCTCACTGATGACTTGAGTAGATATGGGTCTGTCTACTTGATGAAAGACAAGTCTGAGACCTTTGAAAAGTTCAAGGAATTTCAGAATGAGGTAGAGAATCAACATGACCGAAAGATAAAGTTCCTACGATCAGATCGTGGAGGAGAATACTTAAGTCACGAATTTGGTATGCACTTAAGGAAATGTGGAATCATTTCACAACTCACGCCGCCTGGAAAACCTCAACGTAACGGTGTGTCCGAACGTCGTAATCGCACTCTATTGGATATGGTGCGATCTATGATGTCTCTTACCGATTTACCGCTATCATTTTGGGGATACGCTCTAGTGACAGCTACATTCACTTTAAATAGGGCACCATCTAAATCCGTTGAGACGACATCGTATGAATTATGGTTTGGGAAGAAACCTAAGCTGTCGTTTCTAAAAGTTTGGGGATGCGATGCTTATGTCAAGAAACTTCAACCTGAAAAGCTCGAACCCAAGTCGGAAAAATGTGTCTTCATAGGATACCCTAAGGAAACCATTGGGTATACCTTCTACTTAAGATCCGAGGGCCAGACCTTTGTTGCCAAGAACGGACCCTTTCTGGAAAAAGAGTTTCTCTCGAAAGAAGTAAGTGGGAGGAAAGTAGAACTCGATGAAGTACTACCTCTTGAACCGGAAAGTAGTGCAGCTCAGGAAAATGTTCCTATGGTGCCTACACCAACTGGAGAGGAAATTAATGATTATGATCAAGGTAATTCGGATCAAGTTGCTACTGAACCTCGTAGGTCCACAAGGACACGTTCCACACCAGAGTGGTATGGCAACCTTGTCCTGGAAATCATGTTGTTAGACAACAGCGAACCTTCGAAATATGAAGAAGCGATGGCGGGCCCAGATTCCAACAAATGGCTTGAAGCCATGCAATCCGAGATAGAATCCATGTTTGAAAACAAAGTATGGACTTTGACAGACTTGCCCGATGATCGGCGATCGATAGAAAACAAATGGATCTTTAAGAAGAAGACGAACGCGGATGGTAATATTACCATTTATAAAGCTCGACTTGTCGCTAAGAGTTAGCGACAAGTTCAAGGGGTTGACTACGATGAGACTTTCTCTCCCGTAGCGAAGCTGAAGTCCGTCCGAATTATGTTAGCAATTGCCGCATACTATGATTATGAGATATGGCAGATGGACGTCAAAACGGCATTCCTTAACGGGCATCTTAAGGAAGAACTGTATACGATGCAACCGGAGGGTTTTGTCGATCCTAAGAATGCTAACAAAGTATGCAAGCTCCAGCGATCCATTTATGGGCTGGTGCAAGCATCTCAGAGTTGGAACATTCGTTTTGATGAGATGATCAAAGCATTTGGGTTTATGCAGACTTATGGAGAAGCCTGCGTTTACAAGAAAGTGAGTGGGAGCTATGTAGCATTTCTCATATTATATGTAGATGACATACTTTTGATGGGAAATGATATAGAACTTTTGGACAACATTAAGGCCTACTTGAATAAGTGTTTTTCAATGAAGGACCTTGGAGAAGCTGCTTACATATTAGGCATCAAGATCTATAGGGATAGATTGAGACGCCTCATAGGTCTTTCACAAAGTACATACCTTGATAAGATTTTGAAGAAGTTCAAAATGGATCAGTCCAAGAAAGGGTTCTTGCCTGTATTGCAAGGTGTGCGATTGAACTCGGCTCAATGCTCGACCACGGCAAAAGATAAAGAAGAGATGAGTGTCATCCCCTATGCTTGAGCCATATGATCTATTATGTATGCCATGCTGTGTACCAGACCTGATGTAAACCTTGCCGTAAGTTTGGTAGGAAGATACCAAAGTAATCCCGGCAAGGAACACTGGACAGCGGTCAAGAATATCCTGAAGTACCTGAAAAGGACAAAGGACATGTTTCTCGTTTATGGTGGTGACGAAGAGCTCGCCGTAAAGGGTTACGTCGACGCTAGCTTCGAGACAGATCTGGATGACTCTAAATCACAAACCGGATACGTGTATATGTTGAATGGTGGAGCAGTAAGCTGGTGCAGCTACAAGAAGAGCGTCGTGGCGATCTACATGTGAAGCAGAGTACATGGCATCCTCGGAGGCAGCGCATGAAGCTATTTGGGTGAAGGAGTTCATCACCGACTTAGGAGTCATACCCAATGCGTCCGGGCCGATCAAACTCTTCTGTGACAACACTGGAGCTATTGCCCTTGCCAAGGAGCCCAGGTTTCACAAGAAGACCAGGCACATGAAGCGCCGTTTCAACTCCATCCGTGAAAATGTTCAAGATGGAGACATAGATATTTGCAAAGTACATACGAATCTGAATGTCGCAGATCCGTTGACTAAACCTCTCTCGCGAGCAAAACATGATCAACACTAGAACTCTATGGGTGTTCGATTCATCACAATGTAACTAGATTATTGAGTCTAGTGCAAGTGGGAGACTGTTGGAAATATGCCCTAGAGGCAATAATAAAAGGATTATTATTATATTTCCTTGTTCATGATAATTGTCTTTATTCATGCTATAATTGTATTATCCGGAAATCATAATACACGTGTGAATACTTAGACCAAATACGTCCCTAGTAAGCCTCTAGTTGACTAGCTCGTTGGTCAACAGATAGTCATGGTTTCCTGACTATGGACAATAGATGTCATTGACAACGGGATCACATCATTAGGAGAATGATGTGATGGACAAGACCCAATCCTAAGCATAGCACAAGATCGTGCAGTTCGTTTTGCTAGAGCTTTTCCAATGTCAAGTATCTCTTCCTTAGACCATGTGATCGTGTAACTCCCGGATACCGTAGGAGTACTTTGGGTGTACCAAACGTCACAACGTAACTGGGTGACTATAAAGGTGCACTACAGGTATCTCCGAAAGTGTTTGTTGGGTTGACACGAATCGAGACTGGGATTTGTCACTCCGTATGACTGAGAGGTATCTCTGGGCCCACTCGGTAATGCATCATAATAATGAGCTCAAAGTGACCAAGTGTTTGGTCACGGGATCATGCATTACGGTACGAGTAAAGTGACTTGCTGGTAATGAGACTGAACGAGGTATTGGGATACCGTTGATCGAGTCTCGGGCATGTAACGTACCGATTGACAAAGGGAATTGTATACCGGGTTACTTGAATCCTCGACATCGTGTTTCATCTGATGAGATCATCGAGGAGCATGTGGGAGCCAACATGGGTATCCAGATCCCGCTGGTGGTTATTGACCGGAGAGCCATCTCGGTAATGTCTGCATGTCTCCCGAACCCGTAGGGTCTACACACTTAAGGTTCGGTGACGCTAGGGTTATTAGGAAGACTTGTATGTGATTACCGAATGTTGTTCGGAGTCCCGGATGAGATCCTGGACGTCACGAGGAGTTCCGGAATGGTCCGGAGGTGAAGATTTATATATGGGAAGTTGTCATACGGACACCGGAAAGTTTTGGGGGCATATCGGTATTGTACCGGGGCCACCGGAGGGGTTTCGGGGGTCCACCGGGAGGGGCCACCCCTCTCGGAGGGCCTCATGGGCCGCAAGGGGCAGGGAACCAGCCCCTGGAGGGCTGGGCGCCCCCCCTTGGGCCCATGCGCCTAGGGTTGGGGGGGAAACCTAGTGGGGGCGCCCCCCTTGCTTGGGGGGCAAGCCCCCCTCCCTGGCCGCCCCCCCTCTAGTTCTCATCTAGAGGGGGCCGGCCCCTTCCCCCTTCCCCTATAAATAGAGGGGCGAGGGGAGGGCTGAATACCTAATCCAAGGAGCAGCCCCTCCCCTCCCCAACACCTCTCCTCCTCCGTTGAGTGCTTGGCGAAGCCCTGTCGGAGTACTGCCTCTCCACCATCATCACGCCGTCGTGCTGCTGCTGGAGCCTTCTTCCTCAACCTCTCCTTTCCCCTTGCTGGATCAAGAAGGAGGAGACGTCATCCGCTCGGTACGTGTGTTGAACGCAGAGGTGCTGTCCGTTCAGCACTTGGTCATCGGTGATTTGAATCACGGCGAGTACGACTCCGTCATCACCGTTCTCTTGAACGCTTCCGCACGCGATCTACAAGTGGTATGTAGATGCAATCTCTCTCCCATGACTCGTTGCTTAGATGAACTCATAGATGGATCTTGGTGAAACCGTAGGAAAAATTTTAATTTTCTGCAACGTTCCCCAACAACTCAACAGTTTAATTCCTTGTTTGTTTCAGGCATAGTTAATTTTCTCTTTTCAATTGCTTTATTTGTCCTTAGTTAATGAGATGCCCAAATAATCATGCCTGATGTTCAGCACTTGTATAACTATTAGTTGACATAATTAAAGGCCTTGCCATTTAATTACTCTGCCGAAGTGTGCATGAAGCTTTGAAGTCTATTAACCAACTATTATTGCATGAGGCTCACAATCTAGTTTATACTACGCTAGTGATTGCATAGTTCTGCCTACTGTAGTATGTTTGTATGAAACCCTCTGCTGTTCATTATGCGCCCTAAGACTTTAATTGAGGTATAGAATGGCCAATTGCTTGCTTACTTATACGCAACATGTTGTCTAAAATTGTAACTTGTCTGTGTTTTCGATTGGGCCCCAACATCATGCTCCTCTGGTGAGCTAAGAGGGATTTCTGTATGCAGGCTGCACACACTATCTTTTTTATAATTTCTAAAATATCACCTGCTTATGCTTCATGACATGTAACATTTTTTTAAAGTGATGTGTAACGTTATTATTAGTCCTGTTTTGCCATGTAGTACAAAATAGTGTCTTGCTCGCTTCACTGTTGTAACTATATTTTTGCCCTAGTCATGTGTAGTTACAGAAACATTTCAGGATGAAGTGACATCAGCACAAAGATCTGCGAGAAGTGCGGCATGGCCGTTACCGAATGATTATGGATTGGAATTGGAATGTGCTGATGTTCTCGAGGATCAACTAGAGGTGGCAAGACAATGTGTACATGATTGTCAATGTATAATCAACAAGTTGAGACTGGACATGCAGGTATTAGATGCAGAAGTCAAAAAAATGAAACAAGACACTGAGGTAACCATGAAGGAGTTGGAGATTTTGCAGACTAAAATTTGTGCTATCGGAATCAAGCCAATCCTATTTTCTGAAGATATTATAGTTCAAATGGAGTTAAGTTGATGTGCGTCCATGATGTATGAGCTGTATTTGCCCAGTGTACATAATTTGCTGTTTGTGTATGCTTTATTATCACCTGTGTCGAACCATAATGCCTAGTGGGTATAATCGGTTGTAATTTCTTTATTGTATAGTGTAGGATTATTCTACCTTTCTATGCCTTGATCTCTTTGTTGTATAGTGTATGCTTTTTAGAGGTGATAGTATTGAGTAGGATAATTCTTTGAATATGCTATATCGTTCAAACGAGGGCCAACTCGCCCGACCATGGCCCTTCATGGGCCATACGATCCATGGGACATGTATGGGTCGTCGGATCCATGGGCCTGCAATGGGTCGTCGGGTCCATGGGCCTTTAATGGGCCATCGGATCCATGGGCCTTCAATGGGCCATAGGATCCATGGGCCTTCTATGTCTCGTAGGATCCATGGGCCTTCTACATCTCGTAGGATCCATGGGCCTTCTACGTCTCGTAGGATCCATGGGCCTTGTAATGTCCAACTCATTTATGGGTCTTGTACGGGCCTTTAATGGGCCGTAGACGATCCTTTAATGGAAATTGTATGTTTTATGGGCTGACCATAACGGGTCGTTAATAGGCCGTATTTGGTGATGCTATGAAAATGGCCCAACAGATTAACGGTCCACAAACGGGCCGACTGTAACGACGGGCTGAATTTGGCCCACAAGCAGAAAATGACAGTAAGGGGCCGTAAGTAACTGAATGCTGCAAATGAGCCCAAGAATAAATGGGCCCTCAGAAGGCCAAAAGTTAACTTGGGTTGGAAACAGCCCAACAGAATAACGGGCCGTTAATGGGTATAAAGTGATACACTGTTCATTACGGGCCAGTTTCACCATGGATCGTTAATGGGTGTAAAGTGATACACTTTTCATTACGGGACAGTTTCACCACGGGCTGTTAATGGGCCAAGAGTTACAAAGGGCCTCATATGGGTCGAAAGACGTCATGGGCCATACATGGGCGAGAAGTGAAAACGGGCTGGAATCATATTGGATGGCCCAGATGATGCTACTGGGCCTAATTCGGATAGGGCATAATGGGCCTTGGGTTAGCAGACTGTAAATGGGCTATATGCTAACAGGCCATTAACAGGCTTTCCATGTGCCAGCTGGCCATCTTTTGACCAAGTCAAACGGGTCGTCCTTTTCACAGGAATGGGCCACTGTTGGGTCGTGCCATGTGTCGACATATCATAGGCGCCTTCTGTCCAACGAGTGGATGACATATGTCCCAACAATGAGCCGACACGTGTTTCCTCCAGCCAATGATGATTTTACATGTGGAAAATCCCCATTGGTCGAGGCTGTTAACGGGTTATAGGATCCAAAACCCGACCCAATAGCTTAACGGCGTTCTGTTACGGTGGATGCCACGAGTCGGTCACCCTTGACGAAAGCACTTCTGTGACGCGCGATTTATCGTCATGAAAGTGGACACTTCCATGTTGATAATTTTGGTAATGTTATGGAACACTTCTACGACAGCACAGGTATGACTATCTTGATTCTGTCATAAAATCGTCATGGATGTACATGCATGACAAATAATGCGACCTACTGTGACAAACACGTATCATCATGGAAGTGATTTTTTTGTAGTGATAGTTTCTCTAATTGAGGTGTCAAAGTTTTGGTCCATGCCTCAATGTTTTTAGGATTACGATTGTGTATTAATTAGAATGATGCTTTAATTAATATCTCTAGGTAAATTTGATATTATGTGGCAACACACATGCATTCATATAGTGATATATCATTTTTGGATAAATAAATGATATTTTGCTGAAGATGTTTCTCCCCTATTACTCGATTGATCTTCATTGATAGACACTCAAATTATTTCTATGCGGGATTTAGCCTTTACAATAACTCCAAAAGATCTTAATATCATGCATTATCTATGGCATCATGTCTTCATGAACATACATTTGTTTGATTTCTTAGCCCATCGGTAATATGTCAAAATTGTTTGTTATATTTAGTTATTTGCTTGCACAACAGTTTGAGTTTTGTTAAATTACATTGATATCTCTAATTTTCTTATTGCTGCACCATTTATAGTCTATATTTCCTTTGGAGACTACTTGCATATTACTTAAGAAGCCCCTATTATATACAAGAAATAATTGACATACCAATCATATGTCAAATCCGTGCACACATCCACAATTTATCACACCCGTCACTAGAAAAAAAACACATCCGTGACATTTTGGGCCGAACGAAAAAAAATTTGTCATACATATGACACTTCTATGACGATCATTATGACAAAACCCGGTATCATCATAGATGTGGTGGGCTCCTACTTCTATGACAAAAAATCATGACAGAAAATGGGCTTTTCGTCCTGGCTGGCCGGAGACGCAGCTGCATGACATTCTTTGGGCCGTCCATGACAGAAAAAACCGTGGTAGAAGTGAGGGCGAGGAAAATTTCGGGGAGTTCCCGGTTACGGTAGGAGGTCGGGGGGCCGAGCGATGCGCGTTTCTCTCGTACACGTATGCGCGTGTGTGCGAGGCATTGGCTCTAACTGAACCCGAGCGAGGCGTTGGGCTCTAATTGAACCCGAGTGATTGCACTACAGGCTACGCGGTACTGAACCCGAGCGATTGATCGATGCCTGTTAACTAAACCCGATCGAGCGATTCCTTTGCTACTGCTGCTAACTGAAGTCGATCGATTGGATGAACAGTGAGCATGGCAGGGGGGTTTGGATGAACAGTGAGCGGTGGTGTTGCCTCTGGATGAACAGGACCCCGTGGAGCGAAGGGCTGGATGAACAGTAGATGATGGAGGGGTGCCCGTGGAGGGGTGGATGAACAAGACCCCGTGGTGTGGAGGGCCGGATGAACAGTAGACGGTGGAGGGGTTCCCGTGGAGGGGTGCACGAACAGGACCCCATGGTGTGGAGGGCTAGATGAACAGTAGATGGTGGAGGGATGCCCGTGGAGGGGTGGTTGAACAGTATCCGGTGGAGTAGTGCGCGGTGGAGGCTCGATGAACAGGAGCCCGTGGAGGCTGGAGGAGGTCGACGGTAGCCCGTGGAGGCTGGAGGAGGTCGACGGTGGAGATGAACAGTATCCCGTGGAGTCCCGTTTTGCGGTACGCCACACCCCTCCCGATGAACAGGACCCCCGTTTCGATCGTAGCGCTCCAACACAAGTCCGTTTCGTCCATTTTGCGGTACGCCAAACCTCTCCCGATCAACAGGACCCCCGTTTCGATCGTAGGAGGTCTGTTTCCTCCGTTTTGCCGTACGCCACACCCCTCCCGATCAATAGGACCCCCGTTTCGACCGTAGGAGGTCCGTTTCCTCCGTTTTGTGGTATGCCATACCCCTCCCGATGAACACGTCCCCTGTTTCGAACGTGGCCGGTCGAACACAAGGCCGTTTCCTCCATTCTGCGGTACGCCAGGCCTCGTTTCCATCGCCTGTTCTGTCCAAGCCCTCCCGATGAATACGACCATGCATTCCGTTCCGACCGAGCCAGTTGGCTCCCCATGAACACAACGACGACGTTGTTTCTCTGTTCCGACCCAACCAATGTACACGGGCCCTGGCCTTACATATATATGCGCGAGTAGGCATTCGAGACCCCGCCCGTATGTACACATACGTGGCCGTATTTTCTTTCTTGCACCCTGGCCGCTGTGCGTACTTGTACATGCTACGTGCACGCCTCTACTATGACACGTGTGCGCCTCTACATCCACCAATATATATGTACGTACACGTTCGTGACCAGAATGACAACGCTACGTACGCTTCGACCAGGTGGGTCCCGACTATCAGGCACTTCCTTGCGTGCGAAGATGTAGCTGGTGGGTCCCCGCAGTCAGGGGGGCGAATCATTTTTTTTTTGCCCGGATGCACTTCCTTGCGTAATAAGATGTAGCTGGTGGGTCCTAGCAGTCAGGGGGGCGAATCTTTTTTTTGCCCGGACGCACTTCCTTGCGTGCGAAGATGTAGCTGGTGGGTCCCAGCAGTCAGGGGGGCGAATCATTTTTTTTGCCCGAACGCACTTCCTTTTGTGCGAAGATGTAGCTGGTGGGTCCCAGCAGTCAGGGGGAAACATTTTTTTGCAAAATACCGTGGCCCGTTCGGTGGGTCCCCACTATCAGGTGGAGGAATAATTATTTTGCACGTAATAAGGAGGCACTTCCTTGCTGTGGCCGTGGACCCAGCTGTCAGCCTCTCCATGTACAGTCCACGTCCGATGAAAGCCGTTCCTTGACCACGTTGACCACGCCGCGCCGAGAGCACCAGGGCGGTGGACGACGGCGAGGCCTAGGAAGGGGACGACGCGGAGCCGGGGAAGACGCGACAGTGGATGCCCACGCGTAGAGGAGTACGAGGGTTCACTGGTTCGCTGCGGGGTGAGGCTGCCGTCGCCGCAGAATAACAGGGGGTGTGGGTGAGTAGAGGGATGGCCTGGCCAGCGGTGGGAGTAGTAGGGGGCGGTGAGGCCTCCGCGGCATCAGATCCGGCCATGGGAGGCCGGAGCATGCGGCACGACTGACACTGCTTTGGGCGGCTGGAGCACGAAGACCAGAGGTTGAAGAAGCACTACAGCCGTTGGATGGACATCGTACGGTCACTGGAGCTAGAATCGTTCATATTGACTAAGTTGACAAAGCCCTCCGTCCCCGTAAAGTTAGTAGGCCCACAAGTCAGCCTCCCACCAAGGTGAGTCCCACCTAGCAGGGGGAGTATTCATTTTTTGTGCATAATAAGGAGGCATTTCCGGTGGGTCCGAGCTGACAGTGGGGGGAACGTTTTGTTCGTGAAATACAGAGACCCTTCCGGTCGGTCCCAGCTATCAGGTGGAGGAATCATTATTTTGCGCTTAATAAGGAGGCATTTTCCTATGTGGGCCCCTACTGTCAGCCTCTTCTGATGGCTGTTGTTTGTTGACCATGTTGACCTCGCCGCGCCAAGAGCACAAACGCGGTGGACGAGGGCGAGGCCCAGGAAGAGAACCACCCGGAGTCGGCGAAGCCACCGCAGCGGATGCCCACATTGAGGGGACAACGAGCACTGACTGGTCGGCTGCGGGATGAGGCTAACGTCGCCGGAAAATAACAGGATGTGTGGGTGGTTAGAGGGATGGCCTGGCGGCAGCATAGCCAGCCACGGGAGGAGGGACCAGGCAGTCCTGCCGGCGCTGGTTTGGGCAGCTGGAGCAGGAAGATTAGAGATTGAAGAAGCACGGCGGCCGTTGGATGAACATCCAACAGTCACTGTTGTGTGTTGACTAAGTTGACAAAGCCTTGCGTACGCGTCAAAAAATTTTTAGGACAGCGTCATCGTCAACCTAGTAGGCCCAGAATTCAGCCTCCAAATCTGTGAAAAACAGCATACAACCCATTAGCCATTATTTTCAATAATTTACAGCCCATTTCCTAATTCTTAAGGATATTTGTGAAGGAAATATGCCCTAGAGGCAATAATAAAGTTATTATTTATTTCCTTATTTCATGATAAATGTTTATTATTCATGCTAGAATTGTATTAACCGGAAACATAATACATGTGTGAATACATTGACAAACATAGTGTCACTAGTATGCCTCTACTTGACTAGCTCGTTTATCAAAGATGGTTATGTTTCCTAGCCATGGACAAAAGAGTTGTCATTTGATTAACGGGATCACATCATTGGGAGAATGATGTGATTGACATGACCCATTCCGTTAGCCTAGCACTTGATCGTTTAGTATATTGCTATTGCTTTCTTCATGACTTATACATGTTCCTGTAACTATGAGATTATGCAACTCCCGTTTACCGGAGGAACACTTTGGGTGCTACCAAACGTCACACCGTAACTGGGTGATTATAAAGGAGTACTACAGGTGTCTCCAAAGGTACATGTTGGGTTGGCGTATTTTGAGATTAGGTATTGTCACTCCGATTGTCGGAGACGTATCTCTGGGCCCTCTCGGCAATGCACATCACTATAAGCCTTGCAAGCAATGTGACTAATGAGTTAGTTGCGAGATGATGTATTACGTAACGAGTAAAGAGACTTGCCGGTAACGAGATTGAACTAGGTATTGGATCCCAACGATCGAATCTTGGGCAAGTAACATGCTGATGACAAAGGGAACAACGTATGTTGTTATGCGGTTTGACCGATAAAGATCTTCATAGAATATGTTGAGCCAATATGAGCATCCAGGTTCCGCTATTGGTTATTGACCGAGAATAGTTCTAGGTCATGTCTACATAGTTCTCGAACCCGTAGGGTCCGCACGCTTAACGTTACGATGACAGTTTTATTATGAGTTTATATATTTTGATGTACCGAAGGAGTTCGGAGTCCCGGATGAGATCGGGGAGATGACTAGGAGTCTCGAAATGGTCGAGACGTAAAGATCGATATATTGGACGACTATATTCGGAGTTCGGAAAGGTTCCGAGTGATTCGGGTATTTTTCGGAGTACCGGAGAGTTACGGGAATTCGCCGGGGAGTATATGGGCCTTATTGGGCCATACGGGAATAGAGGAGAGAGGCCAAAAGGAAGGAGGCCTGCGCCCCCCCCCTCCTCTGGTCCGAATTGGACAAGGGGGGCAGCCCCCTTTTCCTTCTCCCTCTCCTCCTCTTTCCTTCTCTCCTACTCCAACAAGGAAAGGAGGAGTCCTACTCCCGGTGGGAGTAGGACTCCCCCCTTGGCGCGCCTCCTCCCTAGGCCGGCCGCCTCCCCCCTTGCTCCTTTCTATACGGGGGCAGGGGGGCACCCCATAGACACACAAGTTGATCTACGTGATTGTTCCTTAGCCGTGTGCGGTGCCCCCCTCCACCATATTCCACCTCGGTCATATCATCGCGGAGTTTATGCGAAGCCCTGTGCCGGTAGAACGTCATCATCGTCACCACGCCATCATGCTGACGGAACTCATCCCCGACACTTTGCTGGATCAGAGTCCGGGGATCTTCATCGAGCTGAACGTGTGCTTAACTCGAAGGTGTCGTACGTTCGGTACTTGGATCGGTCGGATCGTGAAGACGTACGACTACATCAACCGCGTTGTCATAACGCTTCCGCTTACGGTCTACGAGGGTACGTGGACATTACTCTCCCCTCTCGTTGCTATGCATCACCACGATCTTGCGTGTGCGTAGGAATTTTTTTGAAATTACTACGTTCCCCAATAGTGGCATCCGAGCCAGGTTTAATGCGTAGATGTCATATGCACGAGTAGAACACAAGTGAGTTGTGGGCGATATAAGTCATACTGCTTACCAGCATGTCATACTTTGATTCAGTGGTATTGTGAGATGAAGCGGCCCGGACTAACATTACGCGTACGCTTACGCGAGACTGGTTTCACCGTTACGAGCACTCGTGCTTAAAGGTGACTGGCGGGTGTCTGTCTCTCTCACTTTAGTTGAACCGAGTGTGGCTACGCCCGGTCCTTGCGAAGGTTAAAACAGCACCAACTTGACAAACTATCGTTGTGGTTTTGATGTGTAGGTAAGAACGGTTATTGCTCAGCCCGTAGCAGCCACGTAAAATTTGCAACAACAAAGTAGAGGACGTCTAACTTGTTTTTGCAGGGCATGTTGTGATGTGATATGGTCAAGACGTGATGCTATATTTTATTGTATGAGATGATCATGTTTTGTAACCGAAGTTATCGGCAACTGGCAGGAGCCATATGGTTGTCGCTTTATTGTATGAAATCCAAACGCCATGTAATTGCTTTACTTTATCACTAAGCGGTAGCGATAGTCGTAGTAGCAATAGATGGCGTAACGACAACGATGCTACGATGGAGATCAAGGTGTCGCGCCGGTGACGATGGTGATCACGACGGTGCTTCGAAGATGGAGATCACAAGCACAAGATGATGATGGCCATATCATATCACTTATATTGATTGCATGTGATGTTTATCCTTTATGCATATTATCTTGCTTTGATTGACGGTAGCATTTTAAGATGATCTCTCGCTAAATTATCAAGAAGTGTTCTCCCTGAGTATGCACCGTTGCAAAAGTTCTTCGTGCTGAGACACCACGTGATGATCGGGTGTGATAGGCTCTACGTTCAAATACAACAGGTGCAAAAAAGTTGCACACGCGGAATACTCAGGTTAAACTTGAAGAGCCTAGCATATAACAGATATGGACTCGGAACACGGAGACCGAAAGGTCAAGCGTGAATCATATAGTAGATATGATCAACATATTAATGTTCACCGTTGAAACTACTCCATCTCACGTGACGATCGGACATGGTGTAGTTGATATGGATCACGTAATCACTTAGAAGATTAGAGGGATGTCTATCTAAGTGGGAATTCTTAAGTAATATGATTAATTGAACTTAAATTTATCATGAACTTAGTCCTGGTAGTATTTTGCAAATTATGTTGTAGATCAATAGCTTGCATTGTTGCTTTCATATGTTTATTTTGATATGTTCCTAGAGAAAATTGTGTTGAAAGATGTTAGTAGCAATGATGCGGATTGGATCCGTGATCTGAGGTTTATCGTCATTGCTGCACAGAAGAATTATGTCCTTAATGCACCGCTAGGTGACAGACCTATTGCAGGAGCAGATGCAGATGTTATGAACGTTTGGCTAGCTCAATATAATGACTACTTGATAGTTTAGTGCACCATGCTTAACGGCTTAGAATCGGGACTTCAAACACATTTTGAACGTCATGGACCATACACTACACCACGGTAGAGCCTTCGTGACACACCAATGTGTCGGCATAGGGTACCTTTGCCGATAGATAAGTTGTATCTAACACCAATGCTGACAGAAGATGAAAGAGTCAGAGGACTTGCTGTGGGCAAAGGTATTGCCGACAGTTATCTACTTCCCGACACTTTTTCAGTCAGCATATACCCTACCTACGCCGACACATGGTATGTCCACATACACCCTACCTACGCCGACACTTTATCAGACAACATACACCCTACGTATGCCGACTGATAGCCTCTCCACATACACCCTACCTGTGCCGACACTTTATTAGCCACGTATACCATATCTATGCCAATAGATACTCTATCGACATAGACCCTACCTACACCGACAGATATTGCCTTTGCCGACAGATAAATTGTTGGTACAGTGATGTCAATGATGTGCAGCGAAAACAATATATATACTACTTCTAAATAGATTCAATTATTATCTATATATACAAACTCAAACAAATTCAATTATTATCCTCACATACACAAGCAGGTTCAAGATGAACACATACTGTACAACAATGAAAATGTGTTCACAAACATGCATATACATTGAACACAAGTTGACAAACACATCAACCTTGACAAAGTTTGACCATCTTAACAATCACCCAGAACACACAAGTCACAAAAGAATGAGCACTATTTGCTTGTATGAGAGACTTCAACTAGATGGTCCAGAACACACAAGTCTGTATCCACATGCACAAAGTGCAAGCTCCAAAATACCCTCAACACCAAATGGTCTAGAAGACACAACAGATCCATGAGTACAAGTTGGTTGGTCCATAAATGTTGCAAAGTCATCACGTCCATGTGCACCAGTTGACTAAGTGCCTAAAAAAATTCACAAAAATTTGTCAAGAAAGTGGAATCAGGTCAAGTTGTTCAAAGCTCAAAAGATACAAGACTTTTTGTATGCAAGCAATTTATTGTTAACACATAGGCCAGCAACCTTGTAAAGCGACATTTTAGAAACTGTTCTTATGCAATAGCATGTGAGCTAATTACTACGGAAAGAAAAAATGTACCTAGTAGTTGAGGTACCTGGCGATGTAGCCTTCCATTCGCCAGCAATTGCCCGCTACAAGTCGTGGCCCTGGTTCCCGGTGAGGTAGCCTTTCCATCCACTATTTGTTTTCTGCTGCACGTGCGCGACCATGGTTCCTAGCGAGGTAACCGTCCGTTCTGCGCCCATTGCCCAAGCTGCATGCTTGCGATCACGGTTCCCAGCTATTGTTGGCAAGACTAAACGAATTAGTAATTTGTTTCTCAACAGGCACTATAATAATGACAATTATATGTAACTACACTATTTGCATCTATTTTTTACTGTAATTATGTGCAATTGGCATTGGCATATCAAGGTGGAAAAATTGAATTTAAGCATATAAAGTACAGGACAGAGCAATATATATTAAGCAAGTTCAAAAGTTCATTCTTAAATGTGCAATGTTCATCAGAAGGAAATGACTGAGCAACTATGTTATGGAATCATAAAGCTTGCTCTTTCTAACATTGTGCTGAACTGAAATAACTGAACCAAACAGATAAAGAAAATCCTATACATGAAATCATAAGGCAAACGCGCACTTTGATGCGCCTTTTTTTTCAGCTTCAGCAGTAGTGAGCAAATATCATTTACACAAGACCAGAGTAGTAAAAGTTTCATTTACACAAGACCGATTGAAGTATACTGTAGGCCAGAAATGTAAGCCCATCAAGAAAACATGGCCATCTTTGAATTCATCTCGAACTTTATTTTCTTCCCACATGTTTTGAACTCAGTTGGAATAATCATTTGTACATATTTTTCCATTATGTGATAACATTGGTAAAAAGCACAAGAATCCCACACTAAGATATATGTTTCCATTTTAGTGTCAATTTCTGGTTGATTTTTGGGATATGATAGACAAACTTAACAAGTACGATAACAAAATCTTCAATCAATTAAAGCCCTTTAAATGTCTTCACGAGGGGCGTGTGAGTGACTTTTGTGACTCGGGGAAAGAAACAACTACCACACGTAATCCTCTTGAAAAGGACAATTAGATCTAACAGATGCAGTAGCTCCAACCTGAGATTGTGATGAAGATGGTGGGTGTAAGCTCAATCAAATAGCAAAAGACAGAACCTTGGCAACAATAAGGCAATGCCAAATATAACTGAGAAAGCAAAAGGTCAACGCTAAAGTAGCAACACCCAGAATTATCCGGTAGCTTGACTACCAACGACTTCACATGAAATGTGCTATGGGTACACATACTGCCTAGCCTGAGTGTTTCTTTGTTTCCAGTTTTTCCTGCAAAGAGGCCTGAAAATGCATCCAGTGGAAAATGAGGCCTAACAATTCTAGTCACGTCAGCCGACTATGAAACAAATATTGGCATCACCATCTCAAAATTAGAAATACACACACATGCATCTCCCGCTGGATCAAAGCATGGACCTAAAGTTAAAACTAATCATAAAACCATGAAGATTGGGAGGGTAAAGTATGCACTGATTAATACACGCGCTACACACATCTACTATGCATCAATTTGATCAAATCAAAGTAGTTTTTACTACAGTAGATAGACGCCAAACCTATTTGAAGAAAACTGCAGACCTTGTTTCAAACATTGTGGCATTTGCATGTTACATAATCATTTTGCATCACATCTAATGAGAGATCAAATATAGTAATTGTTGACCCCAGCATTAGTTTAATCTCTAGAACATTCCTTCAGTTATATAATACAATAGATATATCCTACTTGCGACAATATGTTACCTTCTCATTGCTATGTCCATAAATAAATCTTGAAATCATTTACTGAACATGCAGGTAAATTCATATAGCCTTGTAGTAAAAAATACTAATGTGATAGCGGGCATAATAAGAGGACATGAGTCGGGAACAACAATTCGAAGCACTGCATCGGAAATTCCTTCATCCATCTTGAGTTCTTCACTTATACTCTCAGAAATTCCATATGAGAGTATCACTTGATGTTGTCTCAAAAAAGAATCTGTCCCAACCAAGTAAAAACTGTGAGAAACATTAAAATGCAGTGGAATATAGTTTACTGATTGAAGAAGAGGAGGTTTGGGAAGCTGCGATGCCTAACATGAATCTCTTAGACATGAACGAAAAGAACTACATACCTAGTGAACAATGAAAAATTAAAGAAAAGAAATTGGTCGACATTATTCAGGTTCATTCAATTCAACCTCAGGTACAGAGCAGGAAATCTCAGGACGAGTTAGTGCTTACCTCAGGGCACGACGTTGGCTCACTTCGGGAGGGGCGCAGCTCGAAGGAGATGGAGCCCCGCCAGCAGCAGGTTCAGTAGCAGCAGATCCGGTAGCAACAAGAGCCTGGAGATGGAGCCCCGGCAACAGCAGGTGCGACAGTAATGGGAGCCCGGAGATGGAGCCCCGTCAGTAGCAGGGACTGGGATTGGCGAGGAAGACGGCTGGATGCCAGGGGATGGGGCAAGGAACGCGGTTAGATCTGCAGAGGACGACGGCTCGATCTCGGGGTGGAGCCCGGGGGAGGGGGGCGGAGTGCAAGGACGGGTGGATGTCATGGTGGAGCTCGGGGGCGGGGGAGTGCGAGCTCCGAGAGGATGGCTTGACGACGGCGGTGGAGCATGAGGCCGGCGGCAGGACTCTGGATCGAGCACGAGGGCGGCGGCGGCAGGCATGTGTTAGGGTTGTGGAGTTGGGGATATTTTGCACGGGGGTGGAGGATATTTTGCACGAACACCCGAAATTTTTCCCCTCACGCCGAAATCACGCGCCACAAGTTTCCAACCATCAGTCCATTGACATGTGTCCACCTATGCCGACACTTAGTTCGTGTCCATACACCCTACATACACCGACACATTTTAAGTCACTAAGTACCCATCTACACCGACAGAAAAACTGTCAAGGTCTAGATATATGCCGACACATAGCATGTTATTAACCAATTACTGACAAATACATTGATGCTACAAGATTGCTGACTCTTAGTGTGTCCACCCTGATGTACCTCTGCTGACACATGATCCGAAGATAAAACTTAAAACCTATGCCGACAGTTATTTTGTGGAGATTGTTGGACCTTTGCCCACAAAAATGTGTCACGTAAGCTCTACCGTGGTGTAGTGATATGAGATGTTCCAGGAGTTGAAGTTAATATTTCCAGCAAATACCCGAGTTGAGAGATATGAAGTCTCCAACAAGTTCTATAGCTAAAAGATGGAGGAGAATCGCTCAACTAGTGAGCATATGCTCAGATTGTCTGGGTACTTCAATCGCTTGAATCAAGTGGGAGTTAATCTTCCAGATAAGATAGTGATTGACAGAATTCTGTAGTCACCATCACTAAGTTACTAGAACTTCGTGATGAACTATAGTATGCAAGGGATGACGAAAATGATTCCTGAGCTCTTCGTGATGTTGAAATCGACGAAGGTAGAAATCAAGAAAGAGCATCAAGTGTTGATGGTTGACAAGATCACTAGTTTCAAGAAAATGGCAAAGGGAAAGAAAGGAAACTTCAAGTAGAATGACAAGCAAGTTGTCACTCCGACGAAGAAGCCCAAAGCTGAACCAAAGCCTGAAACTGAGTGCTTACACTGCAAAGGAAATGGTCACTGGAAACGGAAATACCCTGAATATTTGGTGGATAAGAAGGATAGCAGAGTGAACAAGGGTATATTTGATATACAGGTTACTGATGTGTACCTTACTAGTGTTTATAGTAGCCCCTGGGTATTTGATGCTTGTTCGGTTGCTAAAAATTAGTGACTCGAAACAGGAGTTACAGAATAAACAGAGACTAGTTGAGGGTGAAGTGACGATGTGTATTGGAAGTGGTTCCAAGATTGATATGATCATCATCGCACACTCCCTATACTTTCGGGATTAGTGTTAAACCTAAATAAATGTTATTTGGCATTTGCGTTGAGCATGAATATGATTTGATCATGTTTATTGCGATACGGTTATTCATTTAAAGTCAAAGGATAATTGTTGTTCTATTTACATGAATAAAACCTTCGATGGTCATACACCCAATGAAAATAGTTTGTTGGATCTCGATCGTAGTGATACGCATATTAACAATATTGATGCCAAAAGATGCAAAGTTAATAATGATAATGCAACTTATTTGTGGCACTCCCGTTTGGGTCATATCGGTGTAAAGCGCATGAAGAAACTCCATAAAGATGGATTTTCGGAATCACTTGGTTATGAATTATTTTATGCTTGCGAACCGTGCCTTTTGGTCAAGATGACTAAAACTCTGTTCTCCGGAACAATGGAACGAGCTACTGACTTATTGGAAATAATACATACCGATGTATGCGATCCGATGAGTGTTAAGGCTCGCAGCGTGTATCTTTATTTTCTGACCTTCACAGATGATTTGAGCAAATATGGGTATATCTACTTGATGAAACATAAGTCTGAAATAGTTGAAAAGTTCAAAGAATTTCAGAGTGAAGTGGAAAAATCATCATAACAAGAAAATAAAGTTTCTATGATCTGATCGTGGAGACGAATATTTGAGTTACGAGTTTGGTCTTCATTTGAAACAATGTGAAATAGTTTTGCAACCCACGCCACCCGGAACACCACAATCTAATGGTGTGTCCGAACGTCGTAATCGTACTTTACTAGATATGGTGCGATCTATGATGTCTCTTATCGGTTTACCACTATCGTTTTGGGGTTATGCATTAGAGACAGCTGCATTCACGTTTAATAGGGCACCATCTAAACTCGTTGAGACGACACCGTATGAACTATGGTTTAGCAGCAAATCTAAGCTGTCGTTTCTTAAATTTTGGAGTTGCGATGCTTATATGAAAAAGTTTTTCAACCTGATAAGCTCCAACCCAAATCGGAGAAGTGCGTCTTCATAGAATACCCAAAGGAAACTATTGGGTACACCTTCTATCACAGATCCGAAAGCAAGTTATTCGTTGATGGATCCTTTCTAGAGAAGAAGTTTCTCTCGAAAGAAGTGAGTGGGAGGAAAGTAGAACTTGATGAGGTAATTGTACCTTCTCCCTTATTGGAAAGTAGTTCATCATAGAAATCAGTTCAAGTGATTACTACACCAATTACTGAGGAAGCTAATGATGATGATCATGAAACTTCAGATCAAGTTACTACAAGAACCTCGTAGGTCTACCAGAATAAGATCCGCACCAGAGTGGTACGGTAATCATGTTCTGGAAGTCATGTTACTAGACCATGATGAACCTACAAACTATGAGGAAGCGATGATGAGCCTAGATTCCACGAAATGGCTTGAGGCCATAAAATCTGAGATATGATCCATGTATGAGAACAAAGTATGGACTTTGATTGACTTGCTTGATGATCAGCAAGCCATGTTAAATAAATGGATCTTTAAGAGGAAGACGGACACTGATAGTAGTGTTACTATCTACTAAGCTCGACTTGTTGTGAAAGTTTTTCGACAAGTTCAAGGTGTTGAATACGATGAGATTTTCTCTCTCGTATCGATGCTTAAGTCTGTCAGAATCATGTTAGCAATTGCCACATTTTATGAAATCTGGCAAAAGGATGTCAAAACTGCATTCCTTAATGGTTTTCTTAAAGAAGAGTTGTATATGATACAACCAGAAGGTTTTGTCGATCCGAAAGTTGCTAACAAAATGTGCAAGCTCCAGCGATCCATCAATGGACTGGTGTAAGCATCTCGAAGTTGGAATATATGCTTTCATGAGTTGATCAAAGCATATGGTTTTATACAGACTTTTGGAAAGGCCTGTATTTACAAGAAAGTGAGTGGGACCTCTGTAGCATTTCTAATATTATATGTGGATGACATATTGTTGATTGGAAATGATATAGAAATTCTGGATAGCATGAAAGGATACTTGAATAAGAGTTTTTTCAAAGAAAGACCTCAGTGAAGCTGCTTACACATTGAGCATCAAGATCTATATAGATAGATGAAGACGCTTGATAAGATTTTTCAATAAGTACATACCTTGATAAATTTTTGAAATAGTTCAAAATGGAACAGTCAAAAAGGGAGTTCTTGCCTGTGTTGCAAGGTGTGAAGTTGAGTAAGACTCAAGACCCGACCATGGCAGCAAATAGAAAGAGAATGCAAAATCATTCCCTATGCCTCAGTCATAGGTTCTATAAAGTATGCTATGCTGTGAACCAGACATATTGTATACCTTGCTCTCAGTTTTGCAAAGGAATACAATTTTGATCTAAGAGTAGATCACTGGACATTGGTCAAGAATATCCTTAGTGAGGACTAAGGAAATATTTCTCGATTATGGAGGTGATAAGAGAGCCCGTCGTAAAAGAGTTACATCGGTGCAAGCTTTTACACCAATCCAGATGACTCTAAGTCTCAATCTGGATACATATAGAAAGTGAGAGCAATTAGCTAGAGTAGCTCTGTGCAGAACATTGTAGACATAGAATATTTGCAAAATACATACGGCTCTGAATGTAACAGACCCGTTGACTAAGCTTCTCTCACGAGCAAAACATGATCACACCTTAGTACTCTCTGGGTGTTAATCACATAGCGATGTGAACTAGATTATTGACTCGAGTAAACCCTTTGGGTGTTGGTCACATGACGATGTGAACTATGGGTGTTAATCATATACAGATATGAATATTGGTGTTAAATCACATGGCAACGTGAACTAGATTATTGACTCTAGTGCAAGTGGGAGACTGAAGGAAATAAGCCCTAGAGGTAATAATAAAGTTATTATTTATTTCCTTATTTCATGATAAATGTTTATTATTCATGCTAGAATTGTATTAACCGGAAACATAATACATGTGTGAATACATAGACAAACATAGTGTCACTAGTATGCCTCTACTTGACTAGCTCGTTTATCAAAGATGGTTATGTTTCCTAGCCATGGACAAAAGAGTTGTCATTTGATTAACGGGATCACATCATTGGGAGAATGATGTGATTGACATGACCCATTCCGTTAGCCTAGCACTTGATCATTTAGTATATTGCTATTGCTTTCTTCATGACTTATACATGTTCCTGTAACTATGAGATTATGCAACTCCCATTTACCGGAGGAACACTTTGGGTGCTACCAAACATCACAACGTAACTGGGTGATTATAAAGGAGTACTACAGGTGTCTCCAAAGGTACATGTTGGGTTGGCGTATTTCGAGATTAGGTTTTGTCACTCCGATTGTCGGAGAGGTATCTCTGGGCCCTCTCGGTAATGCACATCACTATAACCCTTGCAAGCAATGTGACTAATGAGTTAGTTGCTAGATTATGTATTACGTAACGAGTAAAGAGACTTGCCGGTAACGAGATTGAACTAGGTATTGGATACCGACAATCGAATCTTGGGCAAGTAACATGCCGATGACAAAGGGAACAACGTATGTTGTTATGCGGTTTGACCGATAAAGATCTTTGTAGAATATGTAGGAGCCAATATGAGCATCCAGGTTCCGCTATTGGTTATTGACCGAGAATAGTTCTAGGTCATGTCTACATAGTTCTCGAACCCGTAGGGTCCGCACGCTTAACGTTACGATGACAGTTTTATTATGAGTTTATATATTTTGATGTACCTAAGGAGTTCGGAGTCCCGGATGAGATCGGGGACATGACGAGGAGTCTCTAGATGGTCGAGACGTAAAGATCAATATATTGGACGACTATATTCGGAGTTCGGAAAGGTTCCAAGTGATTCGGGTATTTTTCGGAGTACCGAAGAGTTACGGGAATTCGCCGGCGAGTATATGGGCCTTATTCGGCCATACGGGAATAGAGGAGAGAGGCCAAAAGGAAGGAGGCCTGCGCCCCCCCTCTGGTCCGAATTGGACAAGGGGGCCAGCCCCCTTTTCCTTCTCCCTCTCCTCCTCTTTCCTTCTCTCCTACTCCAACAAGGAAAGGAGGAGTCCTACTCCCGGTGGGAGTAGGACTCCCCCCTTGGCGCGCCTCCTCCCTAGGCCGGCCGCCTCCCCCCTTTCTCCTTTATATACGGGGGCAGGGGGGCACCCCATAGACACACAAGTTGATCTACGTGATCGTTCCTTAGCCGTGTGTGGTGCCCCCCTCCACCATATTCCACCTTGGTCATATCGTCGCGGAGTTTAAGCGAAGCCCTGCGCCGGTAGAACATCATCATCGTCACCACGTCGTCATGCTGACGGAACTCATCCCTAACACTTTGCTGGATCGGAGTCCGGGGATCGTCATCGAGCTGAACGTGTGCTGAACTCGGAGGTGTCGTACGTTCGGTACTTGGATCGGTCGGATCGTGAAGACGTACGACTACATCAACCGCGTTGTCATAACGCTTCCGCTTATGGTCTACGAGGGTACGTGGACATTACTCTCCCCTCTCGTTGCTATGCATCACCATGATCTTGCGTGTGCGTAGGAATTTTTTTGAAATTACTACGTTCCCCAACAATTTGAAGCCCATATTCTTTTTATTAGATTTACAGACCATATATTCTAGGCACTGCTAAAAAATTGAACGAAATATTGCATATTTCAGTGGGGTCCGAACTCTTTTAATCACGAAATTTCGAGTCACGTTAAAAATAATTTTCAAAAAATTATATCAATATAAAATTCAAAAAACAATTCTCTGCAAAAAAAAATGAAATTTAGAATCTTAACTAGCAAGATGCCCGTTCGTTGCACTGAACATGAAGATGCATTTGTATGAGTAGTTTATCTTGTGGGAGAAAAGATGATATTTTAATGAAATTGCCAGTTGGTTTGTTTTTATAAGAGTAGAGAGTAGAGAAATCCTAAAAAAATGATATTTTAATGCAATTGCCGGTTGGCTTTGGTTTAAAAATTTACAGCCCATTTCTTACAACTTATAGCCCGTTTTCTGGGGAAGCCCATTTTTACTACTTACATCCCTCCTCGTCTTGACAGATTTGCGGCCCAGCAGGGCTGAGAAAAGCAAGTAGGCCGCGGTTTTGTTATTCTCCAGAAGAAAGAACTGGGCTAGCCAATTTCAGAAAGAAAAAATATATCAACGGTCTCGTCATGTGCTTAATAAAAGCGTAAGCGTGGGCTAGACGGGCCATAGCCCCCGCACAACGCACAGTTGAGCTCCGTCTCTGAAACTGAAAAACAACTGGGCGAGCTGGTGGGTCCCTGGTGTTATCCGCTCGTTGTGTAATTTTCTCGCTTATTAACTACATTGACAATGGCCTGGAACATAGTTGTCAAACAATTAGGAGGAAGTATTTTTTTGGCTTGTAATAATGAGGCACCTGCTTGCGAAATGCAATGACCCTGGTGGGTCCCTACTGTCAGCCTCTCCATGTACAGTCATCTCCTGATTCCTCTTGTTTGTTGACCATGTTGACAACGCCAGACGGCGGCGGGCACAGCGAGCTAACCAAGGCGGAGAACGACGGCAAGGGCTCGGACGGCAACAAACAGCATCCATGGAAGATGTGGTAGTGTAGTGGCAGGTGGAGGGGAGTACGAGGGCAACAACATGCAAGTCAAGCATACAAATGGTACAAAAAGCCCAAGGATTAATTGTTCATCAAATTTTTAGACAAAACCCAAATTGAACATGACAGTAACATCTAACCCAACCACTCTTTTTTGCAGTCACAAACAAATGGATCGGTCTGATCCATAAAATCAACATCCTGTGCAAAAAAAATTATCTCAGGATGTCTACAACTTATTGTAAATAGAAGCCGAGCACGTTTAGAAGCCCATTTGTCAACCTGAAACTTCTTTTTTTGCTGTTCAACATGTTCGTCCGTGAGAAATCTCTTGCTGTAAAAATTAAGGCTCATGGACAATAGTAACCTTGCATTCAACAGGAAGAATGTGACAAAGCTTCTGTTTGCCTGGTTGGATGCATATCGTCCCATCGTTATTGTCCTCAAACGAATGTCATGAGAACTGAGAAAATCCTTGTGCTTATTACGCCAATGATTGGTTACATGTTTTTCTCCATGTGGTTCTGCCTAAGTAGACATGAAGATTGAAAACAGTTAAGGTCTGAAAAAAAGTAAGTCGAAATAACGACAGCTGAATAGTTAATTCTAGTACAATATATACGGGCTTTCAATGTGCATGAAATCATCACCTTTATGTATAAATTCTCCAGAGGTCGAAAGCATCGCAGCAAGCCAATAATTATGTCTAGATCAAAACTATACATTCTGATATATATGATCTTGACAGAATCCAGCAGCATTGATAGGCTATCAATGGATGAACTCTTCATTAAGCATAACATAATATTAGTACCCAAAGTGTACTCCAAGATGATATAAACTTATGCGCACAAATGAAAAATGCAGCATATGATTACAAATGTGTAGATGATAATATACGGTACCTGAAAAAGTGAGGAGCCAAACACCGACTCCTTTTCATTATTAAACGGGTCACGAATTACACCCAAGGTCTCCAGTTTGGGCGCAGAGACGACAGTTATTTCTGAAGGTGTATAAAAATTATGAAGGAGCAACCTTTCAAGTGAAGGGGCATCTTCGATGATGAGCTGTTGTCCTTTAAAACAAAATCCAATGCTTTTAAGGTGAGGCGACTTTATTTGGAGACAACTGATACCGATTTCTATTCCCAAAGCAATCAGCAAGCGCTCCAGGGCAGGGCAACTGGAGTGGATGATGCTGTGCAGTGAGGCCTCCGATAGATTAACCACCACAAGTGAAAGTTTTTTTAGCAGTGGGAGTCGAAGAATTTGTACCAGATCATCTGGTAGATGGCACCGGGCGAAGGTGGTGGTGTGGAGAGAGGAGGAAAACCGCAAGATGGGCAATGGTGGTGTGGGCACGAATTCTTGGTATGTTCGTGGTATGAAACTTTCGTGGTAATGGTAGAACTCAAACTGCTAGAGTTTTCCGAATTCAGGGGATGCCAGCCAAGCGCCCACCTTGTCGGGGATGGACAGCAGGTAGCTTGTCGGGATGCAGAGGCATTGAACGGGGCCCTGCTGGTGAGAAGAGACGATGGCTCTGAGGAGATCAAATTCAGGAAGGACAGATATCTGACGACAGTCGAGATTGAGGGGCGCGGTGCGCCATAGAGGGCACCACCGAGTTGAGAGGACTTGTGTGCAGCAGCAATCCTTGATGGGGAGAAGCGAGATGATCTCCTCAATGATGATGCCCGGGAGATTGCTGATGTGGTCCACCAGAGATTCTACCGGTTCCTCATATCCGGGTGGGGGGGGGTGGCTCGCCACTTCTCCCTGTGCTACCGGGTGCGGGATCTACAACCGGCGTCGCCGCTGGCGGGAGCCTCATCTTCTTGGCACTGGGGCCAGCCAACTCCATTTTCCTTGTGGGCTTCACGCCGAGCTCACGGGTTTGAGCAGAGTAGCCAGAGACAAGCCTAGTGGCAGTGCGAATGGGGAAGAAGGAGGGTTGGGGATTTCTGTAGGAGTGGAAGAAGAGGAGCAGACGTTTTCTGTACGAGTGGGGAAGAAGGTGAGCGGGTATTTTACGAGTGAAGAAGATTGGGGAGCAGGGGGAATTGGGTGGGGAGACGAAGTGGGAGAGCGACCTGTTCGTGTTTATAAGGCCCGCTGCACTAACTACTCGCTTTTTCCCAAGAACTGCTCTCTTCTTTTGCGTTGCTGCATTGGAGCTGGCGCATGGGCTTGGCTGACTGGCCATGCATGCAGGATGCATGTGCCCGCCGGCCACTGCATGCGCTTGGTTTGTTACTAGGCCTATTTAATAGGGTGGTTATGGAGTAAATTAAGGATATTTATTTTCTCTATGTGCATCCACCAAATTAGAGGATGTGGTATTGGATGCAGCCACTCACATTAAACTAACATTCAGAAGAAGAAAAGTTCAACATGTCTATGCATCTCAATGATTCACCATACTATAACCAATATACAAAGCTGTGAGAAGGTGTGGAAATAAACAAAATCAGTCGATGCTTCTCTGAGCAAAGGGCCTCCCTGCGCACGCATTAATTTCCTGGGCATGCTTTTTTCTTCTCAAAATGTTGTGAGCACTTTGAGCATGTTGGCAACTCCACAGCTAGTTAGCTGCCTCATCTTGCACTTGATGCTGACACATTTGCAGCAAACACATGAGGCAATAGAGATGACTCAACATGGGTCCATATTGTGCAGTTCCCCTGAAATCATATTCATTCTCCTGAATCTGAAAAGATAGGAAAACAGTAGCTATACTTAAACGGTGTTGCAAAACAGTAGCACATATCAATAACTCGGCATGACAAAACATGATCATCTGGACGAAGGGGATACTGACCAGCCTGAGGAAGATTACATATAATCTCATAAGTCCTTGGTTGATTTCCACCTTCGGCTGCACTGCTTGTTTGCTCCTCCACACATGACAGGATCGTTCCGCAATGCATTCAGCAAGTCAACGTATGAATAAGCTAATTTCATCTTGCGGTGGTCATTGTACCTAGTTACGAATGTAGGAATACCTGGAGCACCATGAGGTTAGCTGACAGCAGGAAGATGCAGCCATATAAAATTTGTGCGGTGCTACCAAAATTGAGTTTTGTATCCCTTCCCGTTATGAGAATTCTTCTTAAAGTTGGTAGAATGTGATGTCTTGTTCTTTGCATCAAACTTGCCTTTCCCCTGAGATTTGTTCTTGTTGTTTTGGGGCTGGTTGGGCTGGAAGTTCTTTTCGTGTACCATGTGGGCACTAGAAGCTCCCTCAGCGACCCGAGCACGTGTGTCTTTTGCTCTCGCCTTCTCCTCAAAATCAAGAGTGCTAATGAGATCCAAAACAGAAAACTCATGTCTCTTGTTTTTCAGAGAAGTAGCAAAATCATTCCACGAAGGTGGAAGCTTGGGAATGATGGTCCCAGCAACAAATTTGTCCGGCAACACACACTTAAAGTACTCAAGTTCCTTAGAGAGTGATTGTATCTCATGAGTCTGCTGAACAACAAAGCGCTCATCAGTCATCTTGTAGTCACAGAATTGCTCCATGACGTACAACTCGTTGCCAGCGCCAGAGGGCCCAAACGTGGCCTCGAGCGCAGCCCACATGTCTTTGCCGCTGTCAAACGACATATATGAATCCACAATGGAATCGTCAAGAACACTCAGCAGGGCGGCTTTGAAGAGGGTATCCATGTTCTGAAAAGCTTCCTGCTGTGTAGGATTAAGATCGCCCTCAGGCTTACCCTTAGTGGCGTCATAGCAGTACATGATCTGAAACCAATATACTGCTTTTGTCCGCCACCTTTTATATTGCACCCCCTTAAAAGTAGGCGGCTTCAAAAGCGCAGCAAAACCACTCGGAGTAAATTGCCTGTAATCAGGTTTTTGGATTGGATTGTTGAATATATGAGCAATTTAGTATGAGATTTAATCGGAATTAGCAGTAAATAGATCATGACGACAATTGCAAACATCAAAGTACTGATGCGGACTAAACCAGGAGGACAGAATCACATACTATACAGCGGGAGAAGAACCGATGTGGTTGATGTTGTCGTTGATGAAGAGGTTAGCGAGGTCGGGGAAGAAGGCTGTCCTTGAGGAAGTCATCGCTGGCAGCAGTCACAGGAGTGTGCTCCCCAAAAACCTGATCGCCCCTCTCCCGTACAGGATCACGAAAGGCGGGGTTCGGAGGACTGCTGTCCCTTCTCGCGGTGCACGCCGAAAGGAGGGCTGGAGAAGAATTGCGTGGAACGGGGCGAAACCATATGATACAACGGCGGCTAGGGTAGAGCATGTCAGGTCGGTCGTGCGAGTATAATAGTAGGCCTTTGGCCCCCAAACCCCGCGTCCAAGTCAATAATAGCTCAAAAAAAGTCAATAATAGCCCCACCAAGGTTTGTCTAAAAAACAGAGTAATTAAAGCGTCCGTTAGTCCCTTTAGTATAAATACAATATCATTAATAATGGCCCCACCTTTTGTCTCCCAAAGTACGTTGAAGTACAACCGGCTACACGTTTACAATCCGCTTCTCTTCTCTCACCTTCAACTAAGCACAAATACTATATTTAAATCCTTATAGCCTGCTTATGTCATCTAATTGTAGTACTTGCTCTAAATTTACTATCCACTGGGTAGTCTGAAATGCCGGGCGTGCAGCGGGCGGTGCCCTTGGTCGTCGCGCCGCTTCAACGGAGGAAGCAGTGAGAGGTCGCGTCGCCCTGACTTGCCATCAATTATGGAGCGGCAGGCTCAACTGACACAGGGCGGGAAGCGCGCGCGGGAGGGGGGAGCGGTTTTTGTTGGGCCAAGAAGGTGACAAGCCAACTTGGGATCGGTCCGGACGGGGAAATATCATGTGCTCCCATACTCTGCATATGACACTAGTCTATGTTACTACTCCCTCCTTTCCGGTTTATAGAGATGTTTAGAGTAACATAGTAATATGTTACAGTACAAGTTACTCCCCACTATGACCAGCCTTGGCCTCTCGCAGTGCTCCACCATGTAAAGCTGCTAAGCCTGCCACGTAGGCATAAAATATGATGTGGCACCAATAAACTAAGCACCTATGCATTGAAGACTTGAGTTACTAAGCAATTTAATGCACTTAGCACCTCATCTAAAGATCATTAATAGTATAGCCAGTGCCATGTCATCTACAACCAATCTTATAGTCAACATGTACAAAATAGTAGATCAAAGTAGTGTACTACTACTTTTTTATTCTGTGGCCCACCTTTCATTCTCACAAAGTGCCTAGGAGCACGTGCTAGAGCTGGCTCTTTATGAAGAGCCCGCTTACCTTCTCTCTCCTCTTCTCTTTCCTCCAACTAAGCAGAAATATACTAGTTTATTCCTTATAGCCCGCTGACTCAGCCTTATTTTACTTGCTCTAAGAACATCTAAGACTAGCCACAATGGTGAGTAACATACACTAGTAACATACACATATCCCTAGACTATGTTACTACCTTCGTAGTGGGTAGTAACATAAGTGTGGTAACATGCAAAGCTTCATTTATTAGGTTATAGACTCATATTGCATTGAGACATGTGATGTTACAGTAACTAGCTAAGTTACTATAACTACATCTCTCTCCTCATTAACTCACTGCCACATAAGCAAATTTGCTGAGTTGGACTCGATGTTACTGCTGAAGTTACTCCCACTATGGCTAGTCTAAGCACTTACTAGCACCCCCTTGACCATGGACCTTGACGGTGTACGTCACCTTGTGTCTCATAATTTTCCTCGTCATCATCTGAGTCCTAGAAGATCTCACCCACATCATCATTAGCATGCAGCCGCCTTGATAGACAACGTGCGCAGACGGAGTAGAGGCGACTGGGGACGCACCACCACCACGTCGTGGGCACTCCACCGTATGTGCTCGTGTGCGTGCAGCGTGCGTGTTTTTCCATCGGTGCTAGCTCTAAGGCCGAGGCTGCGGTCGTCTTCGTCTCCGACTGTGACTAGTAGTTGAGCAACAATGGCAAAGAGGTGCTGCAAGAGATGCGTATGCGCCGTTGCGTGCGAGCTTCGCCGTAGCACGATGAACCGGACGTCGCCGCGGATGGCGCACGCCTCCATGCAGCCGAGTGTGTGCGCATGCATGTGTTATTCACGTGCATTCTGCGGCCGAGCGTGTGTGCATGCACGTCTAGTGTACGTGCATTGTCTGCTCCATGCTGTGCGCGTATGTGCATGAGTTGGATCAGATGGAGTTAGTGCGTTGGCTTGTGTACATGCGTGGCAGCATGCGTCCTGTACATGCGAAAAGTTCATGTTCTTTTATTTGTCTATAGGTGGGCAGGCGGCAAAAAACAGGGGAAAACACGCAAGGTTCCTTGCATACGCTCCACCGCAAGGTTCCTTGCTCCTCCTCGGTCGTCGGGAATCTATGCTCTTCAACTCTTTTATTTTACGTGAGCTTTGTTCATCCTTTTCCCAACACGCGAGACATCTAGCATCAAGGTGCACATGTCATGCAAGAAAATGGAGATAATCAGATAAGCAGTGCGTAAGTGAGTCGTGTGGGGGGGAGCGGGGGGAAACCCTTTTTCGTAAGTGAATCGTGCACTTCGATGGCACCTATGCAATATTTTGTCTCCTCGATGGCACGTGAATAGTGCACGTACTCAACGACGGAGCACGGGGTGGTAGCAACGACATGGTCAGCCCTTTTTTGGAGAGAGTACGTACTACTAGTAAATAACTTTGATGTGTCCCGTCAAATTGCAGAACGACGAGAAGCTTGATTATGCCTTCTCCCTCGCCAACACGTGCACGGTGGCTCCTAGCACGAGGAGAAACTTTTGCTTACAAGCGGTGGACGTCCAACAGTTCATTTGGTGTCAGATTGCCAGAAGCACTACTCTAGAACCATCGACTATCGGAAGAGCCGAAGAGCCAAGCGCAAGGTCACCTACTAACCTTAGGCTAGGCGTAGTGGGAGTAACATAAGTAGGGGTACCTCCTTTTTTAATTCTAGAAACAACCACACGTGAATATCAAGGTGCTGGTTACGTAGAACAAATTTCCTGCAGTCCGTGCTCAGCCCTCCTCTATCTCTCTTCTCACCTAGCCAGCGGACGCACGGAGCCCATCGTCTGTTTGCTCACATGTGGCCCCACATGTCAGTGAAAACGCAAGAGGACCCACTGAACCTGCACATCTTTCACCTCGACGTGCTGGTGATGAAAAACAAATCCAATACAGATCTTCGGTGGCCGCTTTTGGAGTTACTCAAGAGTAGTAAGATTCTATTTACAGTTTAACCCAAGATGCACATCTCGTGGCTTCAACTACCACTATATTTTCTTTCATGACACGACCTGGATGCTAGATGTCCCACGTGTCGGCAAAAGGAGGAAGAACCCGACCAAATCTTCGGTTGTGCTCTCGGATTAGACTACTTGTGCTAACTTAAAAAATTTATTGTGTACTCCCACCGTTCCAAAATACTTGACTTCCATTTTTCCAAAAATGGATGTACCTATATACTAAAAAATGTTTAGATACATATATATTTTGACAAATAGAAGGCATGTATTGTGCAACAGAGGGAGTAGAATGGATGCAAGTTTTTGTATTGGGAAGAAGGGTACATCCATATATTGATAGAGCATTGGAGTTGGCGTTACAAGTGGGACCGCAGTTGAGGAAACCGACTATCAGCAAACCCCCACCTCGCCCGCCGCGCGATGGCTGAGTTAGAGAAACGATGAGGTTGAAGAGATTGCTCTAGCACAGACTCCAAGAAATATGGTGTCAGATGGAAGTCGTGCTGGTGGCGTGTGTTGTAGTCCTGGGCGTGAATTCTTGTTCCGGCCCATGCCACCCTACTACTCCTACTACTTACTTATATAGTACTAGTAGTATCGAGGATTCGAGGTGCTAGTTACGTACAATATGGCTACAGTAAAAACACCCGCACGACGCGTGAAGCATGTGAAGCTAGTACAAATAGTGTACTACTATTGTTGATTGGCCTCATCCGATAACCTGTTGCAATGCACGTACAATTATGTAGTCGAAAAATATTTTTTTGCCTCGTCGCACCACTCACTTACAGCAGCAACTTGAAAGTCGTTCATAAATTTAGTAAGTTTATCACAGGCATATCATTGTATTACATACAACAGGTCATCAACCCACATCGACAACGAGGATACATTATAAATACTAAAGTTTTCACCACACAACAAACAACAAGCAATGAAATGAACTTCAACTCAACCATTCCTCGACGTTGCAAACACTTGCTTTGAACCACAAGTGATTCTTTGAGACGGGCCATCTATTGTCGATAGTGAGACCAACGCAGGACTGATCATCCAGGCTGAAGCGGCCTACTATATCAGTGCCAGGGTAGGGAACCACCCTAATGTCCGAGGTATAGACACAGTTGCTTCTCATAAATGGTACTAGTAACGTTGTGTCAACAGTAGTTGGATCACCTTTCACCATCATCGGATAGTTTTGTCCAAGGAAGAGCGAGTTTTCTCCAAGACTATCAATTCTGTACCAGGGAGAAGGTGTTGGCGCTAGCACACTAGTACCCATCCCGAATACCATGCAACTGGTGTTGGAATAGGTCCAGAGAGTGCGACCATGGGAGACAACACGTGCTCCCTCAGTAGTAACATCATTAGTGGGCTGTATACACACAAGAAGAGGTGATCCATCGGAATTAGTTGCCAGGCGCCACTGAGTATATACGTTCTGCTCGTCCTCATGCTCGTGATCATCACCATCGCCATCTCCCCCTTGGTTATAAAAAATTTCAAGTATAGGTGGTGGAATGTTCATAGGACCTTGGAAACACAAGAAGAAGGTTAATTAGTAAAGGGAAACTTTCTAACCCGCATGCATGTGGATGAAATAATTATAATTACGGTGGAAGACAAACGTACCGAAACTACGAGGATACCATGCAAAAACAGTGCCATGAGCGGTGGAAGCAAACACAAGACCCTCATATTGAATTGCATCACAGTACACATCCGTGTATAGAAACTGATTTTTGAGCAATATCCATCGAGTCAAACCACCAAGGACGGCAACAAGCTTGTCGAAGATAGCAACAACTTCATAGTTGTTGTAATTCCAAGAGCGGTTGGGAACTCGACAAATTGCTATCTTCCGTAGAAGACAGTCACCATGATCGTATTTGAAAGTGCATACAATACCGGTGCGCTCAACCTCTGGGCAGTCTGCTGAGATTTTTGGAAGAGGAACCCGGTCACGAGTGTACACATTCACCAGTTCCCACTCGCAGTTGGACCCAATGTAAACAACCCAATCTCCATTTGCGCCTGCCCAAGCCTTGCCCTCAAGCGATGGCATCTTAACATCATACGTATCATTATCAAGCGGCAACAACTTGCACAGGGCGAGGCCTCCGTCGTGTCGGCGCCAGTCATCAGGGTCACGGCAAAGAAGATAGGGGAGATCAAACCGCTCCTTGACTCTTGGGTTCCTTGTAATGATGTTATTAGTTGAGTCGAGAATGGGCTTGAATGAACCTGCCATGCTAGACGAGGTGATGACGTTGCACCGATCAATGAGTTCCTCCACCACATCATCTTTCAGATCGGGGCAAGAATAACGAGGTCGTTTCCAGCCTGTTCCCTCCATGGAGAAGATGGGCGAACAATGGAGGAGGGAGAGGAAGAGTGTGCGACAGCAGTTCCAAATCGATAAGGAAAGGCGAAGAGTCGGTGGACAGCTGCCAGTTTGCCACGGTTCACGAAGAGGCGCCCCGGCCTATACGTCCGTTCGGAAATACTCCTACTACTCGCCGTCGTCTCACTGATATGTTGGAACGGGACCACATGTCAATGAAACATGGTGTGTAATTTCTCGTGCAAAATGCGATCTAGCCGCGTTGGCCCGAGGTGCCGCATTAGTTTTTTTTTTAAGTTTGCCGCATTAGTTATCGAACTTTATTTTTTTTAACATGCAATCTGAATGGATAGCTCCTGTGGTCATCACACGTGAGCAGATATAGTGATGGTTTATTCGCCCGAGAAACTTATTACTGTGGGAATATGGGAGTACCAGCGGATTCAAGAAACAGAGAAATGATGGTTGCTTCGTCCGAGCAACTTACTGTGGCGAAGGTGGGGCTATGTGATTTGACTGCTCACTAGTCATTACTACTGCGTCGCAATGACCGGGTGAATCTTTCCCTGAAGTTGTGTTGTGCACTCAATATTGCTGCATGGTAGGTGGAGCCGGATGAAGGATGTCCAACATGTCAGCGAAACGAAGTTGAATTGTTTCTGGCATTGCTATCAATCCTTCAGGACTTGTTTATATGTACGCATAATTTTGATGGAATTGTACTGTGATGCTATGAAGGTTTCAACTTTGGTTCCCGCAGGAAAAAAAGGTTTCAACTTAGGATTCATGTGTCTTGCCTCGAGATTATCTCGTTACAATATTCCATGAAATACAAATGAAACTACCATGGATAATGCATCTCAATGGTTCGCAGACCAGCGCCAATATTCACATCACAACTGAAGACAAAGTTGTGAGAAGGTGTACGAATAAAGAAAATATATATAATTGATCGATCCTGTTCGTAGGCATGGCACCATTTCCTTGGCACAGTGTTCAATGCTTGGCATCTAGTTTCACCCATCTCTGTAGCCAAAAAAGAGGTGTATGAAGGACACCACAATCCGATCATTTTGTGCAGCTCCACTAAAATCGAGCGGACCATCCCTGTTTGCAAAGATATCCAGTCAGTGTGATTACAATAATAGTGGAACTAGATGATGAAACATAACACACATAAATAGAAGCCGATCATCTCTACGATCTCTCTTAAGGACTAACTTCTTGTTGGAGAAGATTAGGCATCGAGTTGGATGAGGAGGATAGCAAAACCAATCTCCCTTTCCGCAATCCCACAGAAATGTAAAAATGTTGCCCGTGTGACATTTTGGCGGAACTGCACAAAACACTCTTCAAAAAAGTGATTTGTGCAGTTCACCAAAAGGTTGCAATAGCGACGAGGTGAAAATGGATAGCCCTGTTTGCAAAAGGAGGTCGAAAGGAAACAATTACTGCCCAATAACACGAGTAGAAGACACATACGCCGATAAAAAAGAAGCATGTTCCATGTAAAAAGGGAAAGATAGCACATGGTGGTTTATAAAAAATGGTTTGAGGACGAGATTGCAAGATGGAAAGTACACCGGCCGAGATATGATTTAAGCAAACAACTAAAGAAGATCCACATGCAGCAACGTGGGAAGATGGGCAGTGGAGCAAGGCCGGAGGAACCTGTACCTGAGGGTCGTCGGGATGTTACTAGGAGGGCGTCGGCGGTCGGGATCTGCCCATACTGTGGCAGCGAGCAAGTGGCGAAGGCCCTACTGCGTCGGAGCTTGGTTATAGAGAACGGCGGGTACCGTAGATCGGGACGAGCTGCCTCAACACCGTCGAACCGAGAGACGATGCACATCCTCCCTTTCCGCCGGCGGACGGGATGCGGCCGGATCGCTGACCAACGCTGAGAGAGAGAGAGGCCACGACGGCCTTGTGTGAGATGGTGTGACGAGAGACAAACCCATTTTTCCATTTTCCCCACGGCAATCTTTTTATATACTAGGCGTGGCACCCGACCCTCCTTCGAGTAAACAACCGCTACACGCGTCAAATTATCACGTGGGCTGCCTTTTCATACAGAAACAAACTCCACGGTGTACCCGCGCGGGTGTGGCCGGGAACGAGACATGAGTACGTGCGTCCTGCGTGCACTTGTTCTTTAGGTGTAGGTACATACGTGGGTGGGTGTGAGAGAGATGGTTTGTGCGAAACAGAGGCAATGTGTTGATGATATCTCAATCAGAAAAACGTAACATATGCAATGTGTGTGAAAAGGAGTCATGGATGTGAGATATCGATAGAATTGAAAATAGGGATGAAGTGTGTGGCTGCGCGATCGATAAAGAGTGCCATCAAATTTGTGTTTGCCCACGTCAAAGATACATGGCGGCTGGCCTACTGGAATTTGAGAGGGCAGAGGTGCAGTTCTTCTCCCTGGCATAGATACCTACCTACAACGTTCGACTATCGGTGTGTGTGGGTGTGTGTGTGGGTGGGGGAGGGGGGTAGAGACCGGTCGACTAGTATATGTGTGGGGAAGGAGAGAGACCTAGCTATGTATTGAGGGAGATCGATCGACATCCATGGATATGTGTACCAGAGGAATAAGGTTGGG
Source organism: Triticum dicoccoides (assembly GCF_002162155.2). Classification (NCBI taxonomy): domain Eukaryota; kingdom Viridiplantae; phylum Streptophyta; class Magnoliopsida; order Poales; family Poaceae; genus Triticum; species Triticum dicoccoides. The sequence goes on along the minus strand of NC_041385.1, from coordinate 794,237,279 downwards.
AAAAAGACAAAGGTAGAGCGTCGGAGGGTTGGTGGTGGAGTGGCATCTCACAAATGGTGGGAGAGGCCTGCTAGACAAACGGAGGGTATGAGTGCAATATCAATAAGAGAGGGCGGGGGATGTGTGTCTGTCTATGCACGTGCGTGTGAGAGACGGGTCAGGAGGTATTCAAGGATGATGAGGGGAGAAGATATGGTTGTGGTAAGCATGCGTGACTACATAGGAAGATCAACCATCGTGTGTCCGATAAAAGGAGAGACATAACTAGTGAGGTAAGTGTATCGGTGCTTGGTGAAAACGAATTACAGTCGACCTGGCTATATGTAGGGAGATCAGTTCATATACACGCCTGCATGTGTTAGAAGCAAATAAGGTCCGGAGAGGCAGACAGGGGGAGAGGGTGTGGCTAGGAGGTGGTGCGAGAGGCCTACCATGTCAAGGGGGGAGGAGTGTGTGAGAATGTGATAAATGAAAAGAGGGGCGGGAGTGTGCACCTGTGTGGAATCGTGTTGGACATATGGGGGCTCGGACGGTGAGAAGAGAAGAGGGGAAGTATATATGTGTTTGTTGTAGGCACACTTGGCTAGACAGATATATCGACCGGTGTGTGCCGAAAAGAAGGATCCGGGGGCCTACACACACCGCTGGTGGACGACCTAAAGAGAAATAATGAACATACGCGATGGAGGGAACACTAAGGGTGTGTGAGGGGGGCGGGCGTGTGCATGCACGATAGAAAGTTAGCGCTAGCTAGCTACAAATAGAAGAGGATCGTGAAGATGTAAAAGACGAACAAAGATCATAATTCATTATAAAAAAGTGGATACGGAAACTTGAAGAATATATCATAATGTAGAACATTGATTATAATTTGGGCTAATGTGTGGCTTTTGCAACTCAGGTCTACATACTTGTCATAATGTAGGGGGCGGGGCACTATACTTTGTGTGATAAACACAGTGTATGTATGGAATATGGTTTAGATTATGAATATATAGTTAGTACATCAAATGTACTATTATTTGGAATCAGCATCAAGTGTATTCAAAAAATAGAATTCGAGTTCATGTAGTACACATAGTTCATATCTATCTCTATAGTAATCATGTGGTGTGTTATTAAGGTAATACACGAATGATGGTTGAAGTTGGCAACAATCATGATTGTAGATTCTTATTGAGATAGAGAAACGAATTCAAATTTAGTTCGAATTGCAGCGGTAGTATAGACATTTGGAATGCACTAAAATGTTGGTATGAGTAGGTTACATGCATTATACAGCAAGCGAAAAAATTTAATCGGACATAGCTTTGAATAGCATTTGTATAGTTAAACGGGGCAAGACTCTCTCTTTGTGTGGTGTGAATAGTTTTTTTTGTTTTCTTTTCGTTTGAGGGAAGTGCGAATTGATTTGGTACGTACAAGTACAATATTACTACACGTTAGTCTTGTCCATAAAATTCAACCCGCGTCTTGTTATATCCCGAAAATTCAGATATCGTGCTCTCAAAACTGGCTCCTTCACAACCAGCGCCTTGCTATCCCGAAAATACAACGCGCACGAAAACTCCCTCCAGCTGCCAAATCACGACATGTGAAATCCCCCTTCTAACCCTGATCCGAAAGGGCCCCTATTTCAAATCGGTGGGGGGTACTTTTGTAACACACCCTACATTTTGGACAAGCGCATCCCTAAGTCATGCTTCACCCCCTCCCATCTCCCCCTTTTCGCCATTCGAAATCCCAGGCCGCCATAACCTCTATGATCCAGACGCGAAACCCCACCCTCCTCCGTCCGCCACGTCACCGCTGCCCAGCCAGAGCCTCTTCCCCGACGACGTCGTCCACCACAACAGCTCGACGTGCCTCGTCCACCTCCCCGCATGAGGATCCGTCGTCCATCTCGCCATCCCGCCGGTTCAGCCACCCTGTCCTCCACCTCCATGAAGCTGCTCCGACGATCGCCTCGTCTATCGCGGCTGCTCCATCCCCACAACGCCGCCTTAACCTGCCCCACCGGAACTGCAGCATCCTCACCGACTCCTCGGACGAAGTCGAGGCCTACTCGGCGCCACCAAAGAGGTTGTACACTCATCACATCGCACCTTCTCCTTAACTCGACCTCCTGGCGTCGACGGTGCTCCATGCCGCACTCCCATGGAGCGGCTACCTTGAAGCCGGCACCACGGGCGACATCTCCACGGCGGCTCTCATCCTGTGTGAGGCCCCTTCGGCGGCGGCGGCCATACCAGCCGGATCTGCTGCTGCTGCTCCGGCTCTCGCTTGCTCGCTCGCGCTGTTGCTGCTGCTCCGGCTCTCGCTCCATCGCTCGCTCGCCCAGCTGTTCCTGCTGCTCTCCCCCTCACTCGTGTTGCTGCTCTACTCCGATAAGCCACACTTCAGTCGACTGAATCGACTTTTGGGTCAGTCGATTTTCAGGGGTTGGGGGGCTCGCTGGAGTTAAGGAAGAACCACCCGCAGCGGGGACGGGGGCTCGCCGGAGAGGTACCCCACTATCTATCTTAGGGTTAAGGGCAGAGGGGGGGGGCCTAGAGGACTGGCCGGGGCAACGGTGGCAAGTTGTTTCGGGGCGGCGAGTTGGCGCTGGGGCCGGCGGTGGCTGGCGGCTCAGGGGGGGTGCAGGTTGAAGATGAACTGCAGGCCCTCCCTAAACTACATGTCAAGTGCCTCTCTGCTACCAGTGCATTCAGTTTCGACAGTAGCATTCATATTCCACAGTAAATTTTAGTTTCGACAGTTTAGTTCAGAGTCAACAGTTTTTACCTCATCTGTTGTAGTCAGGTGGTTTTTGGTGATGTTAATTTTACATCCATTTTGCATCATCTACTAGAGATGCTATTAGAATCCGACTTGAGATTGATGATGTCTGTCTTGTGCTGCTTTAGCCTTGACGTCTTACGGCTCACCGGAGCTGCTCCAACGACAGAATGATCCATCACAACAGAGCAGTGCCCTGGACGCTGTCTACAGATTCCTTAGATCTTCCTCGACACCTCCGACAACCACCTCTGCCTCAACTGCTTCAGCGACCAACCCAATGATGCTGAGGTCGACACGGCTACGGCAAAGAGGTTGTACACTTGTTGCATCATTTATTACTATACATTCACGTCGATCCATTAGGGATATTTTGGATCAACGGAAAAACATAGCAATAGGGAATTTTCCAATGGCACTCTACTATTCAATTATTCATGCATTTTGTTGACAGGAATGAAGCAAAACATCCACCTGGACCTACTTTACAAAATCCTATGCATGAAAACAAGACCAAGTGCATTAGTGCCAGAATAACATTCTAACTGTACATGCTTTCATATGGTTTCACTTTATTTTGGCCATGTTTCTTTGCATTCCTCTGCTCTTCCAATTCCTGTAAACCAAACACCAAAGTTGACAGAAATCCTGTCTTTAGAAATGCTCTGTTTACCAAGTGCATTTTCCTATCCTATTCCGGTGTTTTTCCTATCCCTGCGTTTCAAGAATCATGCAAGCCAAATGATCCCTTACAGAATTACTTCAGTTAAAGGTACGTGTCGAAGGGAACTTTGTGTGGTTTGTCCTGCTCCTGCCACGATGTCGTCCACCTCACCTGAGCTGCTCCATCGACAGAAGCATCCACCAAACCAGACATCACGACTCATGACCGTCTTTCGCTACCTCAGATCTCCTTCCCTACCGCCGGCACCCACCACAACGGCATCAGCATCATCGACCCAGCAAATGAACCTGAGGAGTACACGGGTCCACAAGAGAGGTCGCACTTTTTTATTTCTGCTTATGTTATGCATTGCTTAAACTTACCTGCTACTTTATTGTCCTGTTCAGCTCTTGGAATCCCAAGTCAGGTCCAAATTAATGTTCAAACTTGAGTTCTAAATTAGTTGTGGGGCACATATCGAGGCAGCAATGAATAGTATGTCTCTCTAATATCTGGTTCACCTAGGTATGCCTTGTTGGAAATATGCCCTAGAGGCAATAATAAAATGGTTATTATTGTATTTCCTTGTTCATGATAATTGTCTATTGTTGATGCTATAATTGTATTAACTGGAAACCATAATACATGTGTGAATACATAGACCACAACATGTCCCTAGTGAGCCTCTAGTTGACTAGCTCGTTGATTAATAGATGGTTATGGTTTCCTGACCATGGACATTGGATGTCATTGACAATGGGATCACATCATTAGGAGAATGATGTGATGGACAAGACCCAATCCTAAGCATAGCACAAGATCGTGTAGTTCGTTTGCTAAATCTTTTCTAATGTCAAGTATCATTTCCTTAGACCATGAGATTGTGCAACTCCCGGATACCGTAGGAATGCTTTGTGTGTACCAAACATCACAACGTAACTGGGTGGCTATAAGGTTGCACTACAGGTATCTCCGAAAGTGTCTGTTGGGTTGGCACGAATCGAGACTGGGATTTGTCACTCCGTATGATGGAGAGGTATCTCTGGGCCCACTCGGTAATGCATCATCATAACGAGCTCAATGTGACTAAGTAGTTAGTCGCGAGATCATGCATTACAGAACGAGTAAAGTGACTTGCCGGTAACGAGATTGAACGAGGTATTGGGATACCGACGATCGAATCTCGGGCAAGTAACATACCGATTGACAAAGGGAATTGCATACGGGATTTCTTGAATCCTTGACATCGTGGTTCATCCAATGAGATCATCGTGGAACATGTGGGAGCCAACATGGGTATCCAGATCCCGTTGTTGGTTATTGACCGGAGAACGTCTCAGTCATGTCTGCATGGTTCCCGAACCCGTACGGTCTACACACTTAAGGTTCGGTGACGCTAGAGTTGTTATGGGAAATAGTATGTGGTTACCGAAGGTTGTTCGGAGTCCCGGATGAGATCTCGGACATGACGAGGAGCTCCGGAATGGTCCGGAGGTGAAGATTTGGTATATTGGACGAAGGGTATTGGAGTCCGGAATAGTTCCGGGGGTACCAGGTGATGACCAGCGTGTCCGAAAGGAGTTTCGGAGGCCCCGACAAGCGTTGGGGGGCCTTATGGGCCAAGGGGAGAGGGCACATCAGCCCACTAAGGGGCTGAGCGCCCCTCCCACCCCATCTCACATAACCAGGAGAGGTGGGGGCGCCACCCCTAGGGCAGCCGCCCCTCCCGGCTTGGGGGGCAAGTTTCCTAGGTGGTGGGGGTGCCCAAACCCATCTAGGGTTTCCCCTATGGGCGCCGCCCCTCCCCTAGGGAACCCTAGGGCGCCTCCCCCTCCTCCCTTCCCCCTATATATAGTGAGGGAGAGAGAGGGCAGCCGCACCCTTCCCCTGGCACAACCCTCTCCCTCCTCCAACACCTCCTCCTCCTCCGTAGTGCTTGGCGAAGCCCTGCCGGAAAACCACCAGCTCCATCGCCACCATGCCGTCGTGCTAATGAAGTTTTCCCTCAACTTCTCCTCTCCCGTTTCTGGATCAAGAAGGAGGAGACATCCCCGGGCTGTAAGTGTGTTGAACATGGAGGCACCGCCAGTTCGGCACTTAGATCGGAATCGACTGCGATCTGAATCGCTGCGTGTACGACTCCACCAACCGCGTTCTTGCAACACTTCCACATCGTGATCTTCAATGGTATGAAGATACACTCCCCTCTCTCTTGTTGCTAGAATCTCCATAGATTTATCTTGGTGATGCGTAGAAAATTTTGAATTTCTGCTATGTTCCCCAACAGTGGCATCACGAGCTAGGTCTATTGCGTAGATTCTATGCACGAGTAGAACACAAGTTGTTGTGGGCGTTGATTTTGTTCAATATGCTTACTGTTACTAGTCCTATCTTGTTTCGACGGTATTGTGGGATGAAGCGGCCCGGACCGACCTTACACGTACACTTACGTGAGACAGGTTCCACCGACTGACATGCACTTGTTGCATAAGGTGGCTAGCGGGTGCCAGTCTCTCCCACTTTAGTCGGATCAGATTCGATGAAAAGGGTCCTTATGAAGGGTAAATAGCGATTGGCATATCACGTTGTGGTTTTGGCATAGGTAAGAAATGTTCTTGCTAGAAACCTATAGCAGCCACGTAAAAACTTACAACAACAATTAGAGGACGTCTAACTTGTTTTTGCAGCATATGTCAAGTGATGTGATATGACCAAGAAGGATGTGATGAATGAAATATATGTGACGTATGAGATTGATCATATTCTTATAATAGGAATCACGACTTGCATGTCGATGAGTATGACAACCAGCAGGAGCAATAGGAGTTGTCTTTAATTTATTGTATGACCTGCGTGTCATTGAATAACGCCATGTAATTACTTTACTTTATTGATAAACCGTTAGCCATAGTAGTAGAAGTAATAGTTGGCAAGACAACTTCATGGAGACACGATGATGGAGATCATGGTGTCATGCCGGTGACGATGATGATCATGGCGCCCCGAAGATGGAGATCAAAAGGAGCAAAATGATATTGGCCATATCATGTCACTATTTGATTGCATGTGATATTTATCATGTTTTTGCATCTTATTTGCTTAGAACGACGGTAGTAAATAAGATGATCCTTGATAATAATTTCAAGAAAGTCTTCCCCCTAACTGTGCACCGTTGCGAAGGTTTGTTGTTTCGAAGCACCACGTGATGATCGGGCGTGATAGATTCTAACATTCGCATACAACAGGTGTAAGCCAGATTTACACACGCGAAACACTTAGGTTGACTTGACGAGCCTAGCATGTACAGACATGGCCTCGGAACACAAGAGACCGAAAGGTCGAACATGAGTCGTATAGTAGATACGATCAACATGAAGATGTTCACCGATGATGACTAGTCCGTCTCACGTGATGATCGGACACAGCTAGTTGACTCGGATCATGTATCACTTAGATGACTAGAGGGATGTCTATCTGAGTGGGAGTTCATTAGATGAACTTAGTTATCATGAACATAGTCAAAAGGACTTTGCAAATTATCTCATAGCTTGCGCTTTCGTTCTACTATTTTAGATATGTTCCTAGAGAACATTTAGTTAAAAGTTGATAGTAGCAATTATGCGGACTGGGTCCGTAAACTGAGGATTGTCCTCATTGCTGGGCAGAAGGCTTATGTCCTTAATGCACCGCTCGGTGTGCGGAACCTCGAACGTCGTCTGTGGATGTTGCAAACATCTGACATACACGTTTTGATGATTACATGATAGTTCAGTAATGTTAAACGGTTTAGAATTGTGGCGCCGAAGACGTTTTTGAAACGTCGCGAAACATATGAGATGTTCCAAGGGATGAAATTGGGATGTCAGGCTCATGCCCATGTCAAGAAGTATGAGACCTCCGACGAGTTTCTTAGCCTACAAACTAAGGGAGAAAAGCTCAATCGTTGAGCTTGTACTCAGATTGGCTGGGTACAACAATCACTTGAATCGAGTGGGAGTTAATCTTCCAGATGAGATAGTGATGTTTCTCCAAAGTCATTGCCACAAAGCTACTAAAGCTTCATGATGAAATATAACATATTAGGGATAGATATGATGATCCTTGAAATATTCGCGATGTTTGACACCCGAAAGTAGAAATCAAGAAGGAGCATCAATTGTTGATGGTTAGTGAAACCACTAGTTTCAAGAAGGCCAAGGGCAAGAAGGTATACTTCATGAAATGGCAAATCAGTTGCTGCTCTAGTTAAGAAACCCAAGGTTGAACCCAAACCCAAGACTAAGTGCTTCTGTAATAAGGGGAACGGTCACTGAAGCAGAACTACCCTAGATACTTGGTAGATGAGAAGGTTGGCAAGGTCGACAAAAGTATATTGGATATACATTATATTGATGTGTACTTTGCTTGTACTCCTAGTAGCACCATGGTAATAGATACCGGTTCAGTTACTAACTGTTAGTAACTCGAAGTAAAAGGCTATGGAATAAACGGAGACTAGCTAAAGGTGAGATGACGATATGTGTTGGAAGTGTTTCCAAGCTTGATGTGATCCAGCATCGCATACTCCCTCTACCATCGAGATTGGTGTTAAACCTAAATAATTGTTATTTGGTGTTTGCGTTGAGCATAGACATGATTGGATTATGTCTATCGCAATACGGTTATTCATTTAAGGAGAATAATGGTTACACTGTTTATTTGAATAATACCTTCAATGGTCTTGCACCTAAAATGAATGGTTTATTGAATCTCGATCGTAGTGATACACATGTTCATGCCAAAAGATATAAGATAGTAATGATAATACCACATACTTGTGGCACTGCCATTTGAGTCATATTGGTATAAAATGCATGAAGAAGCTCCATGTTGATGGATCTTTGGAGTCACTCGTTTTTGAAAAGATTGAGACATGCGAACCATGTCTATTGGTATATACGCATGATGAAACTCCATGTAGATGGATCGTTTGGACTCACTTGAGTTTGAATCACTTGAGTCATGCAAATCATACCACATGGGCAAGATGACTGAAAGGCCTCGTTTTTAGTGAAATGGAACAAGAAAGCAACTTGTTGGAAGTAATACATTTTGATGTGTGCAGTCCAATGAGTGCTGAGGAACGCAGCGGATATCGTTATGTTCTTACTTCACAGATGATTTGAGTAGATGCTGAGTATATTTACTTGATGAAACACAAGTCTGAATTATTGAAAGATTCAAGTAATTTCAGAGTGAAGTTGAAGATCATCGTGACAAGAGGATAAAATATCTATGATATGATCATAGAGATGAATATCTGAGTTATGAGTTTGGTATACAATTAAGACATTGTGGAAATTGTTTCACAACTAATACCGCCTGGAACACCATAGTGTGATGGTGTGTCCGAACATCATAGATGCACCCTATTGGATATGGTGCATGCCATGATGTCTCTTATCGAATTACCACTATCGTTTATGGGTTAGGAATTAGAGACAACCACATTCACTTCAAATAGGGCACCACGTAATTCCGTTGGGATGATAGCGTATGAACTATGGTTTAGAGAAACCTAAGCTGTTGTTTCTTGAAAGTTTGGGGCTGCAACGCTTATGTGAAGAAAGGTTTCATCCTGATAAGCTCGAACCCAAAGCAGATAAATACATCTTCATAGGACACCCAAAACAGTTGGGTATACCTCCTAATTCAGACCCGGAAGCAAAAGTGATTGTTTCTAGAAGCGGGTCCTTTCTCGAGGAAAAGTATCTCTCGAAAGAATTGAGTGGGAGGATGGTGGAGACTTGATGAGGTTATTGAACCATCACTTCAACCAGTGTGTAGCAGGGCATGGGAAGTTGTTCCTGTGGCACCTAGACCAATTGAAGTGGAAGCTGATGATAGTGATCATGAAACTTCGGATCAAGTCACTACCGAACCTCGTAGGTCGATAAGGACGCGTACTGCTTCGGAGTGGTACGGTAATCCTGTCTTGGAGGTCATATTGCTAGAAAAAAATGGACCTATGAGCCATGGAGAAGCGATGGTGGGCCTGGATTCCGATGAATGGCTCGAGGCCATAAAATCCGAGAGAGGATCCATGTATGAAAACAAAGTATAGACTTTGGAAGAACTACTCGATGGTCGTAAGGCTGTTGAGTATAGATGGATTTTAAAAGGAAGACAAATAATGATGGTAAGTGTCACCATTAAGAAAGCTCGACTTGTCGCTAAGATGTTTTCCGACAAGTTCAAGGAGTTGACTACAATGATACTTTCTCGCTCGTAGCGATGCTAAGAGTCTGTTGGAATTATATTAGCAGTTACTGCATTATTTATGAAATCTTGAAGATAGGATGTCAAAACATTGTTTCCTCGATGATTTTCTTGAGGAAAGGTTGAATGTGATACAACCAGAAGGTTTTGTCAATCCTGAAAGATGCTAACAAGTATGCAAAGCTCCAGTAATCCTTATAAGGACTGGAGTAAGCATCTCGGAGATGGAATATACGCTTTGATGAGATGATCAAAGATTTTGGGTTTATACAAAGTTTATGCGAAACTTGTATTTCCAAAGAAGTGAGTGGGAGCACTATAGCATTTCTGATGAGTATATGTTGTTGACATATTGTTGATCAGAAATGATGTAGAATTTCTGAAAATCATATAGGGTTATTTGAAAAGTGTTTTTCAATGGAAAACCTGGATTAAGCTACTTGAACATTGAGCATCAAGATCTATAAGGATAGATCAAAATTGCTTAATAGTACTTTCAAATGAGAACGCACCGTGACAAGGTTTTGAAGGAGTTCAAAATAGATTGGCAAAGAATGAGTTCTTGGCTGTGTTATAAGGTGTGAGTATTGAGTAAGACTCAAGACCTGACCATGGCACAAGAGAGAGAAAGGACGAATGTCGTCCCATATGCTTTAGACGTTGGCTCCACAGTATGCTATGCTGTGTACCGCACCTAAAGTGTGCCTTGCCATGAGTCAGTCAAGGGGTACAAGTGTGATCCTGGAATGGATCACAGGACAGCGGTCAAGGTTATCCTTAATAACAAGTGGACTAAGGAATTTTCTCGATTATGGAGGTGGTAAAAGAGTTCGTCGTAAAGGGTTACGCCGATGCAAACTTTGACACTAATCTGGATAACTCTCAGTAGTAGACCGGATTCGTATAATAGAGCAATTATTTGCAATAGTTCCAAATAGCGCGTGGTAGCTGCATCTACAAGATGACATAGAGATTTGTCAAGCACACACCGATCTGAAAGGTTCAGATCCATTGACTAATAACCTCTCTCACAAGAGAGATATGATCAAACCCCATGGGTGTTGATTCATTACAATCACATAGTGATGTGAACTAGATTATTGACTCTAGTGCAAGTGGGAGACTGTTGGAAATATGCCCTAGAGGCAATAATAAAATGGTTATTATTGTATTTCCTTGTTCATGATAATTGTCTATTGTGCATGCTATAATTGTATTAACTGGAAACCATAATACATGTGTGAATACATAGACCACAAAAGTCCCTAGTGAGCCTCTAGTTGACTAGCTCGTTGATTAATAGATGGTTATGGTTTCCTGACCATGGACATTGGATGTCATTGATAATGGGATCACATCATTAGGACAATGATGTGATGGACAAGATCGTGTAGTTCGTTTGATAAAGCTTTTCTAATGTCAAGTATCATTTCCTTAGACCATGAGATTGTTCAACTCCCGGATACCGTAGGAATGCTTTAGGTGTACCAAACGTCACAACGTAACTGGGTGGCTATAAAGGTGCACTACAGGTATCTCCGAAAGTGTCTGTTGGGTTGGCACAAATCGAGACTGGGATTTGTCACTCCGTATGATGGAGAGGTATCTCTGGGCCCACTCGGTAATGCATCATCATAATGAGCTCAATGTGACTAAGTAGTTAGTCGCGGGATCATGCATTACGGAACGAGTAAAGTGACTTTCCGGTAACGAGATTGAACGAGGTATTAGGATACCGACGATCGAATCTCAGGAAAGTAACATACCAATTGACAAAGGGAATTGCATACGGGATTGCTTGAATCCTTGACATCGTGGTTCATCCGATTAGATCATCGTGGAACATGTGGGAGCCAACATGGGTATCCAGATCCCGCTGTTGGTTATTGATCGGAGAACGTCTCGGTCATGTCTGCATGGTTCCCGAACCCGTAGGGTGTACACACTTAAGGTTCGGTGATGCTAGAGTTGTTATGGGAAATAGTATGTGGTTACCGAAGGTTGTTCTGAGTCCCGGATGAGATCCCGGACATGACGAGGAGCTCTGGAATGGTCCGGAGGTGAAGATTTGGTATATTGGACGAAGGGTATGTGAGTCCGGAATTGTTCCGGCGGTACCAGGTGATGACCAGCGTGTCCGAAAGGGGTTTCGGAGGCCCCGGGAAGCGTTGGGGGGCCTTATGGGCCAAGGGGAGAGGGCACATCAGCCTACTAAGGAGCTGAGCGCACCTCTTACCCCATCTCACGTAACCAGGAGAGGTGGGGGCGCCACCCCTAGGGAAGCCGCCCCTCCCGGCTTGGGGGGCAAGTTTCCTAGGTGGTGGGGGCACCCAAACCCATCTAGGGTTTCCCCTGTGGGCGCCGCCCCTCCCCTAGGGAACCCTAGGGCACCTCCCCCTCCTCCCTTCCCCCTATATATTGTGAGGGAGAGAGAGGGCAGCCGCACCCTTTCCCTGGCACAGCCCTCTCCCTCCTCCAACACCTCCTCCTCCTCCGTAGTGCTTGGCGAAGCCCGGCCGGAGAACCACGAGCTCCATCGCCACCACACCGTCATGCTACTGGAGTTTTCCCTAAAATTCTCCTCTCCCCTTGCTGGATCAAGAAGGAGGAGACGTCCCCGGGCTGTACGTGTGTTGAACGCGGAGGCACCGTCCGTTCGGCACTTAGATCGGAATCGACCGCGATCTGAATCGCTGCATGTACGACTCCACCAACTACGTTCTTGCAACGCTTCCGCATCGCGATCTTCAAGGGTATGAAGATACACTCCCCTCTCTCTTGTTGCTAGAATATCCATATATTTATCTTGGTGATGCGTAGAAAATTTTGAATTTCTGCTACGTTCCCCAACATGCCTATGTTGTTCATCTTGGGTGGGAAACAAATACTAAAGCAATCATCATCTGTCTTTTTATTAATTTAAAGCAATCATCAACCTGCTATCATTATTTTTGGATCCATCCACTGGTTGTTACCATCACTCTAAATTTCTACATGCTCTCCTTACATAATCTCGCCATATTTTTTTGTATGAATGTCAGATATTGTACACCGTCATGTTGAACATGTAGAGAAAAAGAGAAGAGTTTTGCACGGCAATACAATGTCATGCAGACATCGCACCATGGTGGGTTCAATGGCAAACCCTCCCCACCCCTCTCCAGATTGTAATCCAGAGGAAGATATCTGTTCTGAGGCGGATTCAGACGCCGCTGACCACTCCTATTTACCCCCCAAGGTGTTTGCTCTACCTTGGCATGATGATGTTAGTAATATCATGCATATGTTGCCTTGAAGTGCCTACTTTTGACATCATATATGTCATCTGCTTAGTTTAGACATGTTCTGTAATGCCACCAGTTTAGTTTCTATATCATATATGGGAATTATGCAGTCGCATGTCTTTTAGCCAGCCATAATATATGTGAAATGTGCAATGCCATCCTGTTTAACCAGGCATCATATATTTGAATGATATCTTGCCCATCCTTTTCTTCATTACATTTCCATTTGTTGACAATGTTTGTACATTAAACTACTCTTCCTGTGAATCAGCCATTTGGGTGGGAGATAGAAAAATCTGGAGTGAAAACAAGGCCTTCATAGCAGATAGTGCTACCTGTCGAAGCAGATCTCTTGTTGGGTCCAGATAGCTCCTCGGAGATGGATTTAGAGACAGATCACCAGTCCAATTCCCCCACTGAGGTGTATGCTCTAACTTGGCACGGTTATACTGCTCATATCATGCATACGGTGTCTTGCATTGCATAGTTTAGACATCATATACACAATATTCAACATCATGTTCTTAGTTCAAACATCATATCGAATGCCATCTGTTTAGCATATAAATCACATATGTGAATTAAATGATGCGATCCTGATTACTTAGATAACATGTAGGTGAATTATGTCATGCGATCCTGTTTAGTTATTCATCATATCTTTGAATTATGTTATGCTATGCTATCCAGTTTAGATAGACATCATATATGTGAAATTATGTCATGCTATCCATTTTAGTTAAACAATATACATGTCAACTATTTCATGCCCTCTTTTTTCCACACTATCTATTGCATCTGTCTCTCATACAATGTCTGTACATTCAACTATGTTTCCTGTTTATCAGCCATTTGAATTGGAGCGGGTGATGCCAGTATCTAGCGGACTAAAAACACGGTCTTCAAATAACACGGTGCTACCTCTTGGTGGAGATAGCACCCCGGTTGTACATGCACAAGAACCAGCCCTACCACACATAATCCAAACTCTCGCAGATTGTACCCCTACTGCGATGGACAGAGAACCAGCTTCACCCAATATAACCCCAACCCCAGCCAATAGTAACCCAGTTCCTGTTAACAGAGCACCATCTCCACCACAGAGCTCCCAAACAAGTGTAGTTAGTAAGGCAGCTCCAGTGCCCAAAGGGCTAGTACTATCACGGTGAACCCCAACTCCACCAGTTAGTACGCCTATTCCTGTGGAGGAAGCACAACCAGCTAGTCATAGTTTAGCATCTATCGCATTTGATGTTGTTAAATCATATGTGCGTATCTTCCCATCTTGGAAATATTATACTGAAGATGAAGGAAAATGCCAGTTGCAGGTGTTTGTCCAGGAGTTATGTGTAAGTAATGTTATTCATGGCAATTACTTTGCTTCGTCCCATACATCCTACCTCCATGATGGTTATAATATAGCAAATTTTCCCATTTTTCTCTATAGAGAAGGACCAATTTGGAAACTCAGGATGAGGTAACCTGTGCTACCTCTGCTATCTTCAAGAATGCTTGGTGGCAGTATCGGAATTACCTGAAGAAAACGTACTTCACTGGCAAAGAAACTCATCAAATTCCCTTACGTTCTCATGAGACACATTTACTAGACGGTGACTGGGAACGCCTTGTTCTGTACTAGTCCCGAACCAAGAATGTGGTAAGGTCTATGAGCTCATTTTCTATTTTTAAGTATTATATTCTTGCGTCTTACTGTACTTTGTTCATGTAGAACAAGTGCCTAAACCTGAAGAACAATTGTTCTAATTTAAGATTCCATTGCTATCATAGTTCAAAAAAGCGCTAGGCGTTAATTGTGCGTTTTGCCACCGCCTTGCGCTTTACTGACCAAAGTGCATGCTTATGTGCAGTTATGCATAGATTAAACGTAGTTATGCGCAATGCTTTTGCCAACGCCTAGAGCCTAGGCGCGCTGAAGCGCTCGCTTAGGCGTGCCTTTTTTAACTATGATTGCTTTGCTCTTGTATCACTGTATTTACTCATACAAACTTATTTTTAAATTGAAGGATCCAATCGAAACTTCAATGGCATAGCAGGTACGTTCACGCATATTTCTTTAACAGGTTTGCTTTTATCAATACCTCTTTTGATTTCAATTTTAATTGTGTATAGAGTTGACTTTCATATCATGCACATTACTAGCATCACAATAGAGCCAATAGTATTGTTGTACATGTAGACCCGTGGTACCCATCTGAAATCTTGTTGTGCCGTGTAGTTTCCCACGCTTTGTATTCTTTCACTACTGCTTTGTCTTGAACTGATATGATTTGAACCGTGTCTCTATTTTGATTTGGCAAGACAATGCAGTGACCATAGGACATAGATATATTTTTGTTTGATGCTTTTATTATGTACTAGTACTTGGCAATAGAAGACTTGGTAGTTTAATCATGTCCACCTTACTAATGAACTGGTTCACCAAAATGAGTTTCATATACTAGTACATGCTAAACTTGTTATGTGTCTGCTTGTTTCTTCTTTTAGAATGCTGACAGAATATTGGGGAAGAGTGCTTTATTAAGCAATGGTAAAGGAAGTAATGCAGATAAGGTTCAGGATAATGAAATATCCTTGTTGGTCTCCAACAAAGTTGATAAAGCAGCTAAGGAAGACTATCTTGAAGACAGCGAGACAACCCCAAGGTCCTGTCTTGGTTTAGTGTTCGAGTTACTGGCCACTACCGTTTGCACAAGCTATTCAAACTCACTGTCTGAATCAGTTCGGTTTCGTGAGTCTCAACTACAAGCTGAAAGACATCGATCAGCTGTGCTGCGACAAGAAGCGGAAGGACTACGGAAGTCCCTAGAGCATTCAGATGCATACTTTCTGGTGCAACAACAAGCGTTGGAGGATTTTAGCGCCAAACAGGACAAAGCTAATAAGCTTGCTAAGCTTATTGCCAGCATGGTGGATACCCAAGATAACGTTTCTTGAGCTCTTCTGAAGTTGTTTCAGTTATGCTCTTGTTTTGCTGCCGCGTTTATGTGCACTGGTGGCCAATTTTGACGGCCAGTGTATGTAATGTGCTGCTTTGTTCTCTATATTTGCACTGGTGGCGAACTTTGATGCCCAGTGGATGTAATATGTGTAATAGTGGTAATAGGCTAGCGTTAATTGCTTACTTATTTATTTCCTTATTGTCTTGTTTTGTTGTTTGCTTGTAGTCACAATAGCCTATTTTTGGTAACTAGGCCAAAATAACCAAGGCAACACACGGACTATTGTAACCATGGGCCTCATGCAGGCCGTATGATCCATGGGCCTTCTTCCGGCCGTAGGATCCATCGGCCTTCTATACGGGCCTTAGGGTCCATGGGCCTTCTACGGGCTGTAGGGTCCATGGGCCTTCTGCGGGCCGCAGGGTCCATGGGCCTTCTATGGGCCGTACGATCCATGGGCCTTCTAGGGGCCGTACTATCCATGGGCCTCATATGGGCCGTAGGATCCATGGGCCTTCTACGGGGTGTATCATCATTTCGCCAATCATGGGCCGTACTATTCGTGGATCATAACGGGCCATTAATAGGCCGTGTTTGATAACTCTATGAAAACATCCCAACTGGTTTTTTTGACATGAAAATGGCCCAACGTATTAACGGTCCGCAAACGGGCCGACTGTAACGACGGGCTAAATTTGGCCCACAAGTAGAAAATGATAGTAACGGGCCGTATGTAACCGAATGCTGCAAATGATCCCAAGAATCGATGGGCCCTGAGAAGGCCGAAAGACAACTTGGGATGGAAACGGCCCATTGGAATAACGGGCCATTAATGGGTATAACGTGATACACTGTTCATTACGGGCCAGTTTCACCACGGGCCGTTAATGGGCCAAGAGTTACAAAGGGCCTCATATGGGCCAAAAGAAGTCATGGGCCACACATGGGCCGGAAGTTAAAACAGGCTGGAATCATATTGGACGGCCCAGATGACGCTACTGGGCCTAATTTGGATAGGGCATAACGGGCCCTAGGTTAGCGGGCTGTAAATGGGCTATATGCAAACAGGCCGTTAACAGGCTTTCCGTGGGCCGGCCCGCCACCTTTTGACCAAGTCAAACGGGCCGGCCTTTTCACAGAAATGGGCCTCTGTTGGGCCGTGCCATGTGTCGCCGTATCATAGGTGCCTTCGGTCCAATGAGCGGATGACATCTGTCCCAGCGGTGAGCCGACACGTGTTTCCTCCAGCCAACGATGAGTTTACACGTGGAAAATCCCCATTAGTCGGGGCTGTTAACGGGTTATCGGATCCAAAACCCGACCCGATAGCTTAACGGCGTTCCGTTACGGTGGATGCCACGTGTCGGTCACCCTTGACGAACGCACTTCTGTGACATGCGATTTATCGTCATGGAAGTGGACACTTCCATGATGATAATTTTGGTAATGTCATGGAACACTTCTACGACAGCACAGGTATGACTATCTTGATTCTGTTATAAATTTTTCATGGATGTACATGCATGGCAGAAAACGCGACCTACTGTGACAAACACGTATCATCACGGAAGTGTATTTTTTTGTAGTGCGTCTTGCTCAAAAATAAGTTTTGTTTTGGATATTGTATGGTAACCCAGATAAATAATCTATTGTAGTATATGTATAGTGCATAACCAAAATACAATCTTCCAGAAAAGATTTAAAGATGAAATCTTAGTATGACTATCCAAGGAAATAAATAAAAAACATTCAAATGTTTTCAAAATTTGCGTTTGGTTGTATTATATGATTTTATGACAACAATCATACGAACACAACATGTTACCAATATATTTTTCCCTACAAATTCACTTTTGAAACTCATTTATAACAAATATAATTCATGATAGTTTGGACACAAATGACCTTAGTGTTTTGACTGATAGCTGAGGAGATACCATCGGTGTTGGCCCCGCATTTGAGCACACCGCTTTGCTAGTTAACACAACAATATGATACAATCTTGTGCTATGTATTCTTGTTAGGTTTATATGTCAAAGCTAAATCCTTCAAACACTTCCTCATGCCCTTCCCTTCCCATGTCTGCTCGATAACAGAATTAATAGGTACTACAGGGAAATATTAATCATCAATAGACAATATTTTAGAGTAGCTGTTTTATCAACCTTGTGCCATATTTTTCAACATCTATTTGCCATAAAGTGCATGTTACACTTGCAGAGTACTATATCACCAACCAATGCTTGTATGCACAATTGTTTCTTACATATATACCATACAAACCTACCGTTAAGTGAACAAGGTTCTCTTCTCATATGTACCACTTGATCTCCATCAGGTTGCTCCATCAACGACCCACTCAATTTTAATCCGATGGTAGCACTATATTTTTTTTGAGGATCTGGTAGCACTAGATTATTGCGTCAAATATGTGGTAGTCACATAAACATATAAAAGATAAGGTGTTGGTAGCACTAGGTTATTACATTAAACATCTGGTAGTCACACAAACAAATCAAATAGAGTGGAAGAAAAATGAGAAAGAATTGGAAACACATGGGAGTATTATTGGAATCACGTTTCCAACTTGCTAGTTTAGTTCATCCCCAGTCTAGCCTATATAATTCGTGTTATAGATGGAGGATCCATGAACTTTGATCACAATCGACTGAAGATGATTGCATCGATTTTCTTTAATCGGGTTGGATGATGATTCAATGATATGATATGTGATTGAGTATTTTTATCTTCCTTGTGTCTAGTTGCTTTGAGCTTTGTGCTCTTTTTCTTGACATTGTATGACGTTGTGGGTGTTTTACACTTTGAACTTAATAAA
Organism: Triticum dicoccoides; assembly: GCF_002162155.2. Classification (NCBI taxonomy): domain Eukaryota; kingdom Viridiplantae; phylum Streptophyta; class Magnoliopsida; order Poales; family Poaceae; genus Triticum; species Triticum dicoccoides. The sequence continues at coordinate 794,218,499 of NC_041385.1, read as the reverse complement.
TATGGATGTGTGCACTGTCTGATACAGAGATCGAGAAAATCGTCCTTGTCAAAAAATGTAACCAGGTGATGGAGGAGGCCGAACCACATGATCTTGATGAGGGAGCTATATTTCTTGTATGTGGCAATTTATTGGTGATCATCAAGCTGGTCTAAAATTTCTACCAGACATGGAGAAACACATTTTGTTGTTGGAAGGGGCCATAACATTGTTGGCTAACCATGGCTGAAGTCAACCCATAAAAAGAGAAGTTACTCTCTAGTTTAACATCTAGCTATATAATTTACCCAAAGATTTCTCAAAAATAATATATGCCTGAGTTTTTCTACATCCATATTTATATAGTTTGTCATGGGGTTGTAATTCTAAAGTTAAATACATAAAAAAGGGTCGTATACGTCAGCTAGTCATCGTTTCACTGAGAAGGCGAGAGCGAGCACGAGCCTGCTAGAAAAGTAGTAAGCAAACCTAGAAGACCATGCCTAACTCCCCCAACCCCCACTCATTAATTGTGGCCATTGGATGGTTGGTGTGATCCTCCATCTAGAATCAACTTAGTTTTTTCACAAGTATTGACCGTTTAGTTGCACACTAGAATTCACCAATAAAAATTCACATGAAGGATCTCTTTTCTACAGGGGCTTTTGTTTTTTAACACCTGCAGGGGCTTCTGTTGGATAGGTGGATGCTTACAAAGAGGTGTATGATGATGAGTATGATGAGGACTCTAAATAAAAATCAATTGAAGTTCTAGTGAATACGGTGTGGGAGGAACACATGCTGGGCCAGAACCGAAATGTGCACATACATGTTGATTTGCTCCAAGAAACAGATCTGCAAATTTAATTTTATTATAATTGAATTTTATTGATAAATTATCTCAATTCCAATATTTTTGTTTGGATGCCACATGAAAACAAAAAATATTCATTCTAACGAATTTCGTTGTTTAGAAGTTGAACCTTGTGCTGAAAACACAAATTGCTTAGAATCTACAAAATTTTGACCAACATTTTCGACACAGTAGAAGGTACTTTTGAGCTCCTGGTTGATTCCAGCTTTGAACTCTTTTTATTTGATAATTATGTAAGATACTACAGATGTTTGATACACCAAACTTAATAATATATGGCTATGTGTATCGTTTGATGATGAGACTTGAGTTAAATCCTCCTTTTCAAGAAAAGGACATGACCTTATGGGCATACCAAAGCATATAGCTAGCTATGTCATGTCCATGGTTTTGTAAAACTTTGTTAAAATTTTAATCTCGTGTCAGATTATTATACTTTCATAGAATTATTTAAAATTTAACGAGTGTCGTTCAAGTGATGATGAGAAACTTTGAGCGTATTAGCATATTAATTCATGCGAGTGGATCCCATATACTTGTAGAGATGGATTTCATTAAACAAATGTAGTTAAATTTTCAACCTTCCATACACACTAGAAATAATTCATTAAATTAAATGAAATTTCATGGGTGGTTGTCCACATGCCGAGGAGAAACTATGAGCTTATTGGTGCATCGGTTCATGCATGTAGGTATCACACACTTGTACAAATGCTTTCGTAAACTTTCGTATTTAAAATTTCAACCTCACATATACACCATCAAAATTTCATCAAATTATCTGGAACTTTATAAGATGTGTTGGTGCATATGATCAAATTTGTGCATTTTTGTGGGTCCATATCCGCATGCAGGTCCAATGAATGTGCTCAACCTTTGAATTCCATTTGATTCTTCGGTGATAGTAAATAATTGATTTTTTCATATGATTTGGTCACGTTGTGGCTCAGAGGAATTGGTTTGGATTTAATCTCTTTAACCACACACTTTATTTCAAATTAAGGAAAGCATATAATCACCAACCATGATGGTTTTGGGTAGCATTTATGTATCAACCTCTTCTTCCATTTCAATCATCTCTTCAGTGGCTATATTGATTCCATGGACTGTATGTTGCGTAAAATTGCACATGGTAATTAAATAATTTATAATTAAGGAGTACTATACCACCAACCTCTACTTGTGTGCATAATGATTTTTCTTATATATATACCAGAGCAAACTTCACTTCTATGAACAAGGATCCCTTCTCATATGCACTTCAATATACCAGCTAGCCCTACTATATTTTGATCTGTTGGCAACGCCAACTAAATTATTTCGTAAAATAGGTAAAGGGGTGTTACAGAAGAATGGAAAATATATGAGAAAACCTAGGAATATGGGGCATCAGGAGCAGTGACTGAACGAGTTTCCTCAGGACCAGTCCTTGCGGCTGCGAAGCTACATGATGTATGTGATCATATCACTGATGTTAGACCAATGATCATATCACTGATGTATGCTCTTGCACATTTCGGAATCCAGTGCACACGCACCTCCAAGATTTCCTTTACTGTAGATTATATGGGGCTCGGTTTTCCCTAAAAAAGTCTGTTCCATGGGATGCATGATGTACTTTGACCGGCTAAACATTGAAGCAGGCAATTTCGACAAAGATGTATAACGATACATGTACAAAGTTTTGTGGTACTTCCGTCTATATAAGCAAAGCAATAAACAATCATTCATATGATTCAACATTAACCATGAGAAGCGTGGATGGTTTCATTGTTTTTTATTGGTGCTGGGATACCAACAGTATCGACGAACCTTTTTTTTGTTAATATGTTGCAAAAGAGCAACTCACTTAATCTTGTCTTAAGTCAAACATGTTTAAGCTTGAAAAAAATTATAGGAAAAAAATATTAACATCTAAGTACAATATTTATGCATGTGCCTACTATTGATTACTGATTCTATGGATTGAGTGGCCCTCTTTGAGGTGCATGGTATTTAAAGATGTTCATGTAGTCATATGCCATTTATCACACTATGCAGCGAAAATGGTGTTATGCTCCCAAGAGCATGTATAGTGCTGCGAAGTGTGGTAAGAGACAAGTGATGAGCAAGCTATCATGGAAGGTCATCATTGAGTTTCTCGCTGTCATTCAAAAGCATGGGAAGTCTTTTATGGTTCATCATGCACAACCCTACTTGATAGAGAGTTGGAAACTATGCATCACATGTCCATAGAAACTGATAATACTTTTTTCTGAGTGCGGGATACATTAATTGGAGAATCTGAGTATGTTGATGATCACAGGTCTGGTATGACAATTGTGAAGTTTAATGGGAGGTTGAGAAACTGTGGTGTCATCAGTCCACACTTGGACCTTGGAGATCGAGTCGTGGAACACAACATTGCTGTCCTCACCTCAAGTTAGAGCATCTCTAGCCAATACCTCAAAATTTAGGCCCTCGAAAGCCTCCTTATACATTAGTTCCTTATATTTGAGGAGTTAAGAAAAATATGCTCCTAGATGAGCCCCTAAGACCTAAGTTGTCAAGAAATAGAGTACTTCAAGGTTTCGAAAGTATAAAGCAAAATCACACCTAAGTTATTAGTAATTGTATGGGATCCCTTTGTTCAATAATTGAGAAATTATCCATTAAGTTTAATACATAAAAAATAGATAAAACATGATAATCATGATTGTGATGATAATGAAATTAGGCAACATGATGTTAAAAACTTGCAATAGAGAACAAAAGGGACAAGTATCATATCCACATCGGTGGCTACTCCTAATAGACCAAATGCAACCGTAACCACGATTTTGGTTTTTTGTTTGCCTATTTTTCGCCCCTGGACTAGATGGCCGAAATTCAGCCATTTCAATAAAATTGGCAAAATCTTGGACGAAATCACAAAACCAAAATTTGAATTTTAAACAAAATTTGACAAAAATTTCGCTTAAATTTTGAAAATGAGTAGAGCAAAAGTATAGCAGTCCAACAACGTTGAGGAGTACGAATATAAATTTTTACCATACTAGCTCCGGGGATTAAAACTTCTTATCGATCCAACATGATCATTGGCTTGAAAAGAAAACGATTGAAGCATGGCCAGGGACAGGTAGTGTAGAGTTGAGGAGGAGTTGCCAATGGATTCAGTCACAGTCGCCAAAGATTGGCAGTTGGGGTCGTGCCGTCAGGAAGGCGCAAGCGGGCAGGAGCGGGACGCTCAAGCTTTGAGGCGGGCAGTGATGAGTGGAGGAGGTGTGCGTCTGGGCACAGCATCGCCGCTGCACATGTAGGAGGAGCAGGGAATGTGATTTGTTGAGGGTTACTATGCTCAGTTCGATTGTTTTAGCTTAGGCAATGCGTCAGATGGGTTCATAAGTTGGATTGGACCAAAAAAATTAAAACTAGGCTAAAAATATTAGTCTGGCATAGACATTTACTGGGCCTAGGTGAGATGGACGAAATTCGTCCAAAAATTGATTTTTTTTCAGCCAAAAATTGTTTTTTTCAACCAAAAATCAAAACTCTATTCCCTAACGGAAGGGATAAGAAAATCTATGGCAGAATGGAAAATGATGCATTTTCAGTCACATCAGCACCATCATCAAGCATCATATTGTAGAGGTGGTTGACGACAATAGGGAAAAATCCATCATTGGGGAACTCGTCATTTGTACCCGCGGTAAAGAAGATCTCGTAGTCGCGTGGAAGCGCTCCTGAAAAACCAAATCATTCCTCTCCCGTACCGGATCACATGAGGCAGGATTTCAGAGGCCTGTTATTTCACTCCTGGGTGCATGCCAAGAAGGGAGGTGGGAAAGCGGTAGGCGGCGCAAAGCTTGGGTACTGTAAGGCAGGTGCATATGAGATAAAGGGTGTTTCATCGAGACAGAGGAGCAACCTCTCATAGGCGAGGCAACTTGCAACTAGCCCATGGTAGTGGAACACAAAAGGATGCGCAGTAGGGATAGGAAGAGAAACAATCCACAAGACTATTTAGATTGGTCACCCATTAGAGGCAAAAACATTTCAACTTGTTTTCCTTGCGTGACAAAAGTTAACTCAGTGCAAACATGTTGCATAGGTCCTAGCATGGCTCGGCTCAATCATGGAACACTACGCGCGTGCGAGGTGTGGCGGGCGTTGAAGGAGGAGCGCGTGTGTAGGTGCTATGTCCTCAAGCTCTTAATGATGTATGGAACAACCCACCTTAAAAGTCAATATTCCAAACCCTCTACTAGGTTGGTCGGAGTAAATTTCACACACACCCTTGTCATTAATGAATGGGCCATATGGGCCTCTAGCATTTACTAAGAATGGTTGGAAATATTCTGAATTACTGAATGAACTACGCCCCAACAATGCTCAACCCCATGCCCCTCAATGTGTTACCTATCACTTTTTCTTGATAAACCCTTTGTGAAGGGATGTGCCAGATTATTAGATGTGTGTATATAGTCCAATGCTATAACTCCGGAGTTTCTCATAATTCTGACAGATTTTAGTGACCTTCTCGCATGTCTTGATGACTTCTTCTTATCCTTAGAACTATTTCAATTACGACCACTATATGATTACCACAACTCATTACGGCAGCTAGTATTGGTTTTTCAACCACCGGTAATCCATCAAGAGTTCATGAACCACTCTTCTTCAATAGTTGTTGTGTCTAATACTGCAACTGTTTCTTCCATTTTTTACCTTGTCTAATGAATTCTTGCAGGACTTTCAGGAAACAGCTCTGCCACCAATTGCAAAACACATAACCACTTGTGACTATAAGCTCATCAACATAAGATATACAAGTACCCTTGGATCATGGTAGTGTAGGTTCACAACTTGTAGTACCATTTAGATAGTGCATTATCCTAACAAGAGCATGCCAATGAACATCTCTGGATTAGAAACAAACTGGCTTAGTTTGCTCGCAACAAATGAGATGTTAGGCCTTGAGCGGTAGCTAAATACATAAGTGAGCCGATAATTTAGAATGTCTCAATTGAGGCTTTGTTTCTCCTTCATTCTTTCAAATAAACACACTCGAATCATAAGTTGTTTGAGAAGTTTTACAATCTAAATATCCAAAACAACTTAGAACCTTCTCCACATAGTGAGACTGTAATAGAGTAATCCCACCATCATCACCAGTCAAAATTTTGATGTCCAAGATGACATTAGCTACTCCAAGGTCTTCTATCTCAAAGTTATGAGAGATAAAAGATTTCACTCTCTCAATGGCCTTGAGATTTGTTCCAAATTTAAGTATGTCATCAACATATAAACACAATATAGCTCCCTCGGCCCACCATTGTGACAGTACACACGCATGCCGGCTTCATTTGGAATAAAAGCACATAGATGTGAAAGTTTTTTCGAACTTCTCATGATATTTCTCAGGTGTTTGTTTCAAGCAATACAAAGATTTCAACAACTTATTCACTTTTCCCTCATGACCATCTACTATAAAACCACCAGGATGTTCCATGTAAATTTCCTCCTCCAACTCTCCATTTACAAAAGTTGTCTTAACATCCATTTGACGAACAATGAGATTGTGTGTGCAACCAATGAGAGTAGTATTAAATGGTTTATCAATTTGTCCATTGGCGCATAAGTATCAAATAAATCCTCGCCTTCTTTTTGGGTATAACCCTTGGCTACAAGACACACCTTGTATTTTTCAATTGTACCATCAAGCCTATCATTTCTCTGAAACACCCACTTAAATCCCACAAGTTTACACCCACACAAGGATGAGCGGTGACCTCTCAAGTCCTGTTAGCCATGATGGAATCCATCTTGCTATGAAGAACTTCTTTCCAGTAGTTAGTATAAGAAGATGCATATGCTTCTTATATAGAAGTGGGAGCATCATTCATGAGGTACATAAGGAAATCTTCACCAAATGATAGGGAAGTGATGGGCACCGGAAGAGGAACACGCCTATATGTTCTCTCTTCTCAAGCTCTAAGTGGTGTGCGGAACAACCCATCTTATAAGTTGGCCTTCCACACCCTCCACTAGCATCGGGAGAATAAACTTTTCACACCCCATTATCATGCATGAATGGGACACATGGGCCTCTAGGATTTACGAGGTATTATTGGCCATATTTTGAAGTATTAAATGTGCTAGGCCCAATAATAACAACACCCTTTCCATAGTGTTATTAAGTAGATAATAAAAGAGTGGTGGCTATACGAGGTATAGGAAAACCCAGCCGTGACACGGTGGTACCACCGTGGAAGATGGAAGACAATAGCAGAGCCCAAACACCGCAGAGCTTGTCCACGACTACTTGAAGGTACGGAATTAGCACTGCCAGCCTGCTAAGGCAACACCGAAGTTGCACCTGAAGTGAAGCAGAAATAACACAATGCTTAGAGCGGCGACATTTGTGACAATGATCGAGTGACTGCCAAGATGTATGTATGTTTCTGCGGATCTGGAACCGTGTAAGCTCAATTGTAAATTCCATTCACTTTGCGGCAAAGCGTTCGGTCTGGTCCTTTTCCACGGTGGCGAAGAACTCCACAATCTCTACCGCCAATGGCATCCTTCCTCTCGTATCCAAGCCTATGTGGAATGGCCATGCGGTGGTTGTTGTCGTCGAACACTTCATGCGTTTGTACTTCTGATCATCCGCCGCGTGGCTCGAGTCCAAGTCGCTCGAATCTACCGCTGAACGGCTCGATGACATCATCTCCCTCCTGGATTACCACAATTCATATCGAAAGCAAAATCAGGTCAAGATCACCCTGCATAGTATAAAGCAATGGCCAATTCAGCAGAATTCTGTGAGTTTCAGCAGAATTCCGTGAGTTTCGATAGAGGATGGCTCATGGTGGAATCGCTGACGGAGCTCTACACGTTGCGACTCTCATATGCCTGTAGACCAGGGGAACCAAAACCAAATCTCGTAATTAAGCACAGCATAAACGACCCAACCGATAGCACAGATCAATGGAGAAATCTAGGTCAGACACACACCTCCGCTTCGTGGATCCTCCTCTCTCTAACCACCACATCCGCCGATGTAGACATGGTTCTTGATCAGCACGAGACCCCGACAACATGGCCTCCTCAGATGTTTATCGACGGCCTCCTCGGCCTCTCTCTAGTCACCCAATCAGTAGGAGGAGAAGCGTGCAGCCTCAACTCCAGTGTCCGTCCACATATGGCGGGTCCTGATATTTTAGGTGTCCGGGGCGAAAGTAAAACCTGTTGGCCCCTAATATAAAAGTTAAAATAATAGCCTATATTTGAAGGGCAATACAGTGGGGCGCTCGAGCATTCATGCCAGTGTGTGACGACATTTTTTGCAGAGCGTTTACATACCAATGGCTAGGTGTGAATCATCCAGAGCGTGTGTTAGCATTAGCACATTAAAATTTCCAATATGTATGCATGAAAAACTATCAAAAACACTTAAATTGTATAAAAATTTCATATCAAATAGGAAACATACCTTCTGCAATCACATCGTCACGGTGGCCGGTGGGCATGATGTGTCCTCTTGGCGACTCGGCCTCTCGCCTCTTGGTGTGGCCACGTGGGGCCTGGAGATGGGAAATCCCAGAGTCAAATGAAACCACAAACATGCACAAGGAAAATCATTCAAATCACCATGACACAGAGTATACGCGCGTAGCTGTGTCTTTGCATGTTCGTAGATTGGTCCCCATGGTTTTCCTTTTGATCAGTTTCTTGAAATTTTCTCATCTCATATCTGAATTCAAATAGACTACTATCCTAAGTGTATATGACAGGACCTTAGAGCTGTTTGTTCGTTCAACTCTTGCTTACCTTAGCTCTGGCTCAATTTGAAAGAGAAAAATTACCTACTAACAGAAAATTCTGCCCCTGTTTTTTTTTTTTGTAAACATAAAAACAAAGCAAGCCTCACATAAGGTGGCACATCACATTCTGCCGAAACAAATTTTAACAGAAGCCTAAAAGCTATCTTCCTAAAGTAATAATGAACAAAATGTGTCAGAGAGATCAACGAAGGCATTTCATATTCTATACAAATGCCAAACAGCAGAACTAAAATACTCAATAACCGAGACAAAATGCTTCCTGGACACAAGAAATCAAATCTATGAACAATTACGGTGGTGCACGGTGGCGCTGCAAAGCCTCCGACGACGGCCGGACCCTGGTGGAACTGGCACGCGGGTTTGTTACGACTACACACAACGATGGTACAAAGGCTCCGGCGACGAACTGATACAATGGTGGACGAGTCGGTGGTGCCAAGGACACCGGCAATGGTTTCAAATTGTGCAAGCTAGGGGTCGGAGGTGTGCGACACCGGGGCTAGAGAGGACTAGGAGTCACGCTTGGGCACCGGCATCCCCACCAATTGCTTTTTTCTCCGCATCTGTGCCCGTTGCAAACCGGGGGAAAGAGCAATCATGACAGTTGATTGCATCTGAAGTGGATGGCTAGGACGGTGACTGGTCTGGGCTGGCGCCGGTCTAATACTGCCCTAATTAAAATCGTGTTCATGACTTCATTGAAGTGTTTAAATTTTTTAAAATTTTCATGTAATTTTAAAAAGTGTCTTGTATTTTTTAAAATTTGTGATATTATCAAACTAAAAAACAAGAAAGACTGGAAAACACAAAATGACAGAAAATAGGAAGCTGAACAAGAGAAACCTGGAATAGAAGGTAAATAGACCAGATGGTTCAAGTGGGGAATGGATGGTGGGGGCAAGATGGCGGGTGAGTAATGGCGAGGTGGCGAACAGGGAGTCTGTTGTGATTAGTTGGGATGGGTGGACGGACGCCCGGGGAGACAAATATTAGCAATGCCATGGCCGTAGGAAGAGGGTAACACTCCTACTTAACAAACCTAAGACCTAAGGTTTCCTCTTATGATGTTTTTAATTTCGTTTATTTATATTAGCAATGTATATGTATGTTGCAACGGAAATAAAAAATTGCAGGGCCTCTAGCTAGTCTGCATGCTTAAGACGGTACACACGCCCATGATCTTTATTATGTCAAACAACAGATTGATTGAGGATATGTTTGTTAGAACGTTAGTTTAGGATAGGATATATGGTCATGAGTCAATAATAATTTTTTTGCGGGAGTCAATGATAAAATTATCCGGATATAAAACTAAAGGCTTTAAATAAAGGCACTTAACGATTAACGAGGCACATTAGTGCCTGGAAAAAACAAATAATTAACATCGTTGATGGTTTGGGGTAGCTATTTTTTGTCAACTTTGTCTTATTCTTTTCAATCAGCTCGTCAATGGCTAATTCAGTTCATAAGTTGTACTACCTCATGAAAAGACATGCAGAATGACCTTAAAAAGTAAAGAGTACTACACCACCAACCTCTAGCGTGCACAATGATTTCTCATGTATACCACACCTACCTCCACTTGACTTACTCTATGGACAGACGTCCGGGTTCTATTCTCTTATATACCACCATATCTTTGACATAATAGCTTGCCTTACTCTATTTTAACATGTTGCATCAAATAGGTGGTAGCCACATAAACATATAGAGAGAGTGTTAGAGAAGAAAAGAAAACATAGGAGAAAACATGGGAATATGAGACATCAGGAGCGGTTGTTGAACTAGGTAACTTGGAGCGAGACCAAATATGTTCGATGCTTCACGTAGCATGGAAAGTTGGAAACCCATGGCTGATGTTTGGCCGGTGGCGCAAGTAGTCTATCCACCTCTGGCATGCTCAGGTATCCAGCCCATATGAATCAATGGTTGGAGCCATCTACCAAAGTCTCGAGCAGCTAAACTATAGGTTAAACCACTACCATCGAGAAATAAGGAAGGCGGTCACTCCCGGGTGCTCATAGAGCTCAGGCGATTCTGGCCGTCCGATACGTTTTACTGATGCGAATCTAGCCGTCGGATCAAGACTCTGGACGATCTGGGCCGCCGGATCAAAAAACGGCGCTGTAGCAATGAATAGTTACCTCTCGTTCCTGCCACCGCGCGTAAATTCGCTGGCCCACCGAGGGCATTTCAGTCATTCCGCGTGCAGGGGTATAAAAAGGGGGCGCTGCCGTGGGGTGACCTACCCTCTCCTCCCTCCCGCACTCGCCGCCGCCTCCTCTCCTCCCCCGCGCCCCGCTCCTCTCGCCTCGCTGCCACCTCCTCTCCCTCTGAACGCTCGCCGCGCTCACCTCCCTGCCCTACGCCGCCGTCATCTCCGTCGGCACCCTCCTCCTCTTCACCGGGGTCGAGGTAGCACGGGAGGTGGCGTCCCCCGCAGTCGTCCGCGTCCCTAACCCAGCAGCTCCTTCCGCCGCCGCCGTCTACTTCGCCCAGCCCGCCGGACCGCCGCCGTCCACTTCCCCGGTGTCGTCGCCGTCGTCCTCACCTGCACAGGCAGTAGGAGCGCCCCCACCCTCTCCTCTCCTCCTGCCTCGCCGCAACCTCCTCTCCTCCCCTGCGCCCCGCTCCTCCCGCCTCGTTGCCGCCTCCTCTCCCCTCCCTGCCCCGCTCCCGCGCCTCTCTCCAATCCCCGCCCCGAGCTCCACCGCATCCATACCTGCTCGTCGGCAGCAGGTGGAGCTCCACCTCGTGTAGCCCAACACGTGGAGGGCCAGGATGGGAGCGAGGCGAGGGCAAGGTCTCTCTCTCTCACCCATTCTTCTCCTTGCGCCTCCAGTTCCTCCGCTGCCAGGATCCCCTTCGACCCGCCTCCCTCTCTCTCTTCTTGTTCTTCTCCCCTGCTGCTCCTCACCTCTCTCTTCCTCTGCTTTTTCACAGGAACGCCGCCATGGATGCCTCGACTAAACAGAGCACAGCGCACCTCATCCTTGCTCCCGCACCGCGGCGTCTTCTCCTCCGGCAACCGGCCGCACCGGTGAGTCGTCGGGGAACTGCGCCCCTTTTCTTCCTTCTCCTCACTACCTTCTCTCTCTCACACATCTCTGTCTCCCCATGTGGACAACAGCCATGTAGTTTAGGTAATAAGCTTAGCAAGAGCTAAAATTTAACATGTGATTGAATCTGCAGTATTTAGGCCTGTAGGTCCTACTTATTTCAGATTATCCTGACTATATGCTTGAATAGAAAATCTACGGTGTCTCAGGCATGTACATCTATCTCTTTTAGGCTTATCCTAACCATAGATTTATCCTAATCATATGTTTAGATAAAATAGTTCAGGTTCATATATATGCTCAGTTTGAAATTAAATATGGGATGTGCAAGTTAGTATTTTTTTATTGCCTTCTTTGTTGTTTTGTGTGCTGCCAATGGATTTTCATGGTTGGACCTATCTTTCAACATTGCTCCTATGTTTTTTTGTAGTGTATGCTGCTTTTTCAGAAGTTGTCCCTGAAAAATGGTTAACCTCGTGCGTTTACTTTGTCACATTTGCTTGCAGATCGATCAGATATGGATGAGATAGTTCTGTGGGCTTTGGTACCCCAATGGTATGACACTAGCCACAGACGGCTTTGGATTTGTGCCTTGGTTCAGGTGAGCGATGATCTGTTCTTGCGGTGTTGAGCGGTGATGGCCCTGGCCAATATCGATGCAGTTCTTTCCTTCTAATCATGTGTGATTATATTGACCTGAGTTATTTAAATGATTCATATGAATATTGATTTTCTTTGCATCATTGTCATATCATGTTCTTCATTAAGTATTTGTTTTCTTCTCGAAATTTGATATACTTCTGTTCGCACATTATTCGTCTACTTGATTTGGTGACTTTGATTTTATTTTGAAGTTAGGACTTTCAAGAGGATAGATAAACCTAGTTCTATACCTATGTGCTTGGCTGCTTGCTACTTACACTGAAATTATACGAATTGCAGCAATGTGTTGCAACAGCCAGCAGTAGGATGGCTCAATCCCAGCAACAATTTCCTTTGTTCTGTATTATTCAACCATATGTTTAAATCTTTATGTTGATGCATTTGGTCCCCTCCGCCATTTATCCCCTAGTTGCTGTGGATTTGTGAGAGGGGATGCACCATGGATCTGATCCAGATTCCCCTTTGTCTCTTTCTCATCCTTCTCTTGACCTAATTGTTAGTGTTTGTTTGTCTACTGCTTGTTGTTTCTGCAGGTACTTAACATTTGATTTGCTGCCTCATGATTTCCCTCGGCTGGCTTGCGTGTGCAGGTACAGTGTAGTTTGTTTCTACGGGTTCATATTCTACACACCATGTTTGGTCTCACTTGGATTTGGTTGGGGTGTGGGACTGCACCATGGATCTGATCCGGATTATTTTAGCTCGGATTTTGTCATCTTTTTTACATCTTATTTCACTTTTGGCGGGGTCTTTGGATTCTAGCTATCCCCTTTTCTTTCTCTTCTACTTCTTCTTTCATTTTCCTTTCCTTTTTCTTTGCTTGACACTGAATTGTATACCTGCTATTTTGCAGGTACTAATCTTGGTGTGAGCTCAAGGTAAAAGGCAAAGCCTGAAGGTAGGCAATCATCATTAGCTAGGTAGTTATACATGGTCTGCTTACTTAGCATAATTTGGAAGTATTAAATACAGTACTCAATATTAGTTGTCTTTTGAAAAATATGCCAGTCTTGTTTGTCGCATACATATTATTAATCTAGAAGAAACCAAGAGCAGACACTCACACTTTGGTCGAACCCACATTTTAAACCTGGGATAAGTAGATATCAGTTGTACTTAATGGTTATAAATATGTTTTTTCCCAATATCTGAAGTATTGCGACGGAGCGAGATATCTAAATACCACCAGCAATTATTAGTGTTTCTTGCACAATTCAAAGAACTTAACATTTATCCTGAAAGTAATCATAAATCAATGGTAGATAGAATCAACTAATTAAAATAACCTCGTGCTATTTATTTTCCTATAGTATTGGAAGTTTTGTTAGTGCCCATGCATCTGCATACCAAGATGTGATATTTTCCAATTGAAAGGTAGCAATGTGTAAAGTTAAATAATTCCATACAGTTAACTTCGGGGATAGTCTAATGGTTATTTTAACTTAATTGACTTGGTAATTGATGCACTTACCTCATCTCATCATGCAAATATAACCCACGGTATTGTACAGTGGTAGCCCAACTCCAAATCACCTCGACCCCTCCTTCTCGACTTCTTCTCGCATGCACAGGTAAAGTGGCGGGTTGGCGCAAGTCTTGGAGCTGCGATGCGGAGCGCACTGCAGAGTGGCACGACGTACAAAGAGCTTTGCTGCTCGCAGGACCAGGAGTGCAGCAGCACGGGGGTGCTGGGAGATGGACGCAGGCCAAGAAGAGGATCATGACCGTACCAAGGAGGTGATGAACACAACAAACAACTGGTGTTCAGGGTGAGTTTCTTTTGTTCCCTGAATCTCTCTCATGTACGTCCGGTGTTCCTGTATGTGGGTGTGCAACTTGTGCTTGGTCCCTGGATCGCTCTCATGTATGTTGCAAATTAAGTATTTCTTTTAGTTTACAAGTAGTATTTGGAGCACTAGTATTTTTTTTTGTTCCTGAATCCCTCTCATGTATATCTGCATATTAGGTATTTCTTCAGTACAATAGTAATTGGAGCATATTTTTTCTTAGGGCCGTTTAATACATCATGTAACCCCGCATAAATGGTTGGAAACCAGATAAATTTAATTTATTTTCAATAGCCACTCCAAAATATTGCTGATGCCCCAATAAATGGTTGGGAACTGCAAATTGATTACATTAGCAGGATCTATAAGATTTGTTGTTATGTATGTGTCCTGAATCTGCCAATGTAATCAATTTGCAGTTCTGTCATATTTCTTAGTTCAATCCCCTGAGTTAATGCTTTTAAATTTATGAACACAAATAGTTCAAGATTCAGTAAAAAATGCACGATGATCTTTACAGATTATCTATTTTTATGTGGGACTTCTAAGATGATAAATTAACAATAAATAATGTGCACTTATTACGTTTCTCTTTTTATCACTATACTTTATTAATCTTTGGTATCTACAAAATGTATGCATACTGATATCATAGTGTGGTCTGAATCAGGTGTGCTGCTTCTACTTGAATAAAAGCTGATACTGCCATGATCCTTAGTCATGTGTTCTTAAAAGAAAGGGATTTTGCATGGACGGATGGAATCAAAAATCTTGGGAACCTGACAGCATTCATTTTTTATCCTGGATGCTGCTAGATCCTGTGTAACTGAGTGTTCTTTTCCATTTAAGGTAATAAAATATCCACATGCATTCATGTCAGTGTTAGCATTGCTGAAAGAAAGAAAAAGGCCTGTTTCATTATAGCAGCTTTGGTTAATATGGTCAAACTGATGTCGGAAAGGGTGCCTGATCCTTTTATATTACAAACTTATAGACTTATTCAGCGGTAACACGCAAGTAGTGGCTGGCCCTTTTCTATGTTGTTCTTTAGAAAATTGTAGAAGCTACCTTAGGCACATGTACCTTTCATAGGAGGAATTGTGCCCTTGCAATTGTTACATATCATTGCCTTTTAGTCCCGTTCTCTAAAAGTATGCATTGATGCTAGGTCCTTTTCTACAATATTATATCTACATGATTATATAATCTCTCGTATTGCTATATTTTTTGCAGGGGAACCATGCCCATACGACGGTACTGAACAAAGTTGTGCACATGGTTGTGTACTCTGGACACTCTACACGAAAGAAATTTGTATAAATGTACAATGCTCTGTTTGAAGCCTCCTGGGATGATATTGGAAGGAACTCGAGCGGAAGGCCGCCGGCGGAGCCTGTACCAGAGGACATGGAAGAAATGAGCCCAAGCCCAATGTAACTTTTCTCTCTCTGAGCAATGCCTATTTATTGCTTTTGTGTTGGTACTTTCAGTTCTTCGAGATTCCCATTTGTGCAAAAACATCAGTGATGT
This sequence comes from Triticum dicoccoides, assembly GCF_002162155.2. NCBI lineage: Eukaryota > Viridiplantae > Streptophyta > Magnoliopsida > Poales > Poaceae > Triticum > Triticum dicoccoides. The sequence goes on along the minus strand of NC_041385.1, from coordinate 794,202,781 downwards.
GGCAGAGAAGGTGGATTGTAGCAGCAATGTGAAAGTATGTACATAACAATTTGCCTAACAAATGAGAATGTCTAGGAACTGAAAAGAGTTCTAACATTTTGCTTTATGTGCATTGCACTACATAGGAGAGTAAACATGCATTTGGTTACAAATACTCTATTGATTACAATGTGTATGTGCTTTACTAAAGATAATGGTTGGTTATACTAATAATATGAGCTAATTTCGTCGTTATCTACTCACCCATTGTAGTGTAGGTTCGTGTTCTTGGATTTTATTTCATTGTTTTTCTTTTTATTTTTGGTGAGCTGGTGAGCTAATTTGCTATTTTCCTCTTGGTGTATTGCAGCAATTGGATGCTTGGTGGATTTGAATGGGGTTCATTGTAGGCGAGTGCGTGAATTTGCGGACTCACACGCATCATTAGCATCCCTTATCTACTCACCCATTAGTTCAGTGTATTCTTCCTGAGAACTATGCTTAGATAGCTGAATGTATTATTTTGAACTACTGAACCTTTGCACTTTTGTTGTGACATACTGAAACTTTGCACCATTGCTTTTCATTGTATAAATGTATGAAATAAAAAAAAATGTCTTATACGAGGTTGGATATTGCTGGAGCGGATGGGGTGCGGCAAGCCGCACTTCCTATCTAGTAGGACGCTGTAGGACACAACCGTATGTCCGTGCTCTATTTCCTACGACGAAGATCGGCTCCATTTTTTTGTAGGCTGCTCGACTGTGCGCGGTTTAGTGCATGCTCAACAACCAAGATCAGGATGTTGCAACCGGCGGGGAGCACAACTAGGAGCAGTCGTCTGGGATGCTGCAACAGGCAGGGCGTGCAGGGTCCAACCAGGTAAGATGCTTCAACCACGGCAAGGGCTGCTGCAACGGCGCACCGGAGCTACGATGATCAATGAGTCTACAACGAACCGGCCGCGACCGTGGCCAGAATGCTGCAACCGGTGTGGGTGGGTGGTACGACCAGCGGTCAGGTATATATGCTGACATTTCTATCGGATGGGCCGCATCTGTCATCTGCTGGGCTATGTCCCGTTGGGGCCTTGGGCCTTGTAACTCGAATTCAGTCCTTTCCTCAGAGTTTGCGCGTGTGGCTGTATTAGTAATCGAGAGAGGTGCAGAGAGAGAACTTGTATGAACCTTTTCCCCATTTCCAAGTCAAGTCAAGCAGGGTATCTGTTCTCCTCTCCAATCCTAAATTTCCTCTTGAATCGCTAGTTCTCCTACCCAATTAGTCGAGATCGTGACAACTAGTAGTATCTACAGCGATGTTTCATTCACGGGGACCGGCTGGCGCCGAGGAAAAAAACGCAGGTGGAGGCCAAGCTGCAGGCTGCAGCAAGCCATGGGGGAGGTCGCGGAGGGGACGCAACCTCTCACGGAGATGATGAAGCAACTACTCAAAGGGTTCTCCGATCTGAAGAAGGGAGTGCTGGACACAGGCCCGACTCGTTCGTCGGACGTCGCTCACGACGAGTGCTTTCTGCCGGAACACGTACGTATGCAGCAGCCACTAACTGCCCAATGCCGAGACGTGCAAGTGTAACAAGAAGCAGGCTAATTGGTAGGTTGATCGATTCTTCAGGTGAGGCTAGCACGAGCACGTATGTAGACTAGCGTGTCCTGTCCGGCCTTGGCTGGATGGAATCGAAGCAGCCGGCTGGCTATGCTTTACAGGCGAACTCCACGCACACGAGAAACAAGAACACGCCGAGATTGATGGCTAATAGGTGCGTGTCGCACCTATGTTTTGTATTGCTTTGATCTGGGTTACAAAATATTACAGGGTTACAAGTATATATAGGAGCCAGCCTAACAAAGTTAACCTGTCCTAATACGACTCATATACGGTGATTGTACTAGTCCGACCCGGACATAGTATCCTCATCGTGGTTAATTCCAACAGGTGGGGTGGCCGACCTCCCAACGCAGCAGTTGGAGACGAGCACGGAGATTGGGAGATCTGGGAGCCAGCCCTCCCGACTGCCAAGAAGGTCGATGAGATCATCACCCAGACATGCTACTCGCTGCGTCGTCATCAACATTTCGACTCCCACAAGCTAGGTACCCGGCAAATCGGCACCGCACCACCACTGCTCAACAGGTTGGATGTTTTCAAAGACCTAGTGCTGCCGTCTCACCCGACGATGGCGGACCACTTGGCGCGATACGCTTCACCAACAAAGAAAACCAAATAATTATCATCGTTGATGGTTTGGGGTAGCTATTTTGTGTCAAACTTTGTCTCATTCTTTTCAAACAGCTCATAAATGACTAATTCAGTTCATAAGTTGTACCTCGTGAAAAAAACTTGGAGAATAACCCAAAAAAGTAAAGAGTACTACACCACCAACCTCCAGTGTGCACAATAATTTTCTTATATGTACTACACCTACCTTCACTTGAATGAAAAAGGTTCTCTTTCCTATATACCACCATATCTTCCCTAGAATAGCTCGCCTTACTCTCTTTTAACATGATGCATCAAATAGGTGGTAGCCACAGAAACACATATAAAGAGTGTTAGAGAAGAATGGAGAACATATGAGAAAACATGGGAATATTAGACATCAGGAGCAGTTGTTGAACGAGCTATCTGGGAACCAGACCATGTAGGCTGGATGCTGTATCAACGGAACGCATGGCTCATCTTTGGCCGGTGGGGCAGGTAGGCTGTCCAGCTATTGCATGCTCAGGAATCCAGCCATAGATCATATGGGTGTTGGAGGCATCGTCCAAAGTCGGGACAGCTAAACAATAGGTTAAACCTGTACCATAGGACACTCTAGGACACAAACATATGTTCGTGCTCTGCTTGCTGGCTTGCTGCCACGAAGATCGGCACCAATTTGACTTTGCCCCAGGGAAAATGTTGTCACCTACAAAAGAATATTTGGCCAGTGGTATCAGTAGGCAAGATGACACAAGTGCACTTTTAGGCCGGAGCAAATGACTAAAATGCATTGATCGAAACCACCTACTTTTCATTAAAGATGGGCCGTACAGAAATACCATAACTACTCCCTCCGTTCCTAAATACTTTTAAGAGATTCTACTATAGACTACATACGAAGCAAACTGAGCGAACTTATACTCTAAAAGGCGTCTATATACATCCGAATATAGTCTTTATAGTGAAATCTCTAAAAAGACTTATATTTAGGAACGGAGGAAGTATATCGCTGAAGGCCACTTTGATTAAATACCAAGCTCAAAACGTGGCATAGCCATTTATTCCCAACTATATGTATACGGACATTTGGCAGGAGACAAAAATAATAATAGATCAAGTGAACAGAAACCAATCTACGACCAGATTGACTAAACCCAAAACACACAAATAATCATGAATCCTGAGTCATGATCGATGTTTGCAAGGCCAAGCTGGCGGATGAATTTGGTGTTTCACATGTGTGGATCAGACTTGGAGTGTGACCTATATCGATTTTGAACTTTTGATAGGGTGCAGGTGCAGGGAGGCTGATGGTGTCCACGCGAAGGCGTCCTGTTGCCTCGGGTCGCGCTCCATAGGTGCGGACACAGAGGTGGATGATGGAGGAGGAGCGGCCATGGGTGTGGCTAGAGGAGAGGATGCGTCGGGAAAAGGCAGAGGACAGGCAGTATGTAGGTATCGGGGGATGGTCCAGAGACATTACCGAGGCTGACGCAGACTTTCTCGGCACAGGGTGAAACAGAAGAGAGATGAAACACCAACGACCCGATTAGGCCCGAAGAAGTTTTTGTCACAGTTGATAGAGAAAGTGATAGAATCACTCATGTGGTATGTGTGTCAATTGAAATTTTCCAAAAATTATTATAAATTTGAAATGACTCATTACCATGGATGATGTATGCAGATTTGTTTTCGTCTTATATTGTTTTATTATAGTTATTTATCTTTATTGCAATTAGTGACATTAAGCCATTAACACCGTAGATTGATATAATTATTACCCCTTAGTGCCAACCTGAAAAATGGATCATCCCGAACAAGGGTGATATTAGGTAGCTATTTTTTATGGTCCTTGTATCATCTTTCAATATCTAGTATGTGGCAAATTTATTTGATATCTTTGCATGTGGATAAGAGCTATAAAGTGAAAAAAAAAAGTATTCCACCACCAACCTCCACCTGCGTATCCAATGCTTTCGTTTTCTGTACCACACCAGCCTTTACGTCTTATATGAATAGTTTTGTCTTCTTATATATACCACTTCATCTTCAGTAGAAACATATCCATCATCTCGTGTATTCTTTTTCGACAAGTTGGCACCACTTCATTTTCAATAGAACAACTCCACCGTCCAACTCATTTTAACATGTTACTAGTATTAGCTTATTTCATCAAATAGGTGGTAGTCACATAAACAGAAAAAGATAGAATATAGAAGATGTTAGAACATATTGGAATAGGAGGCATCATGAATAATAGAGGAACCAGCGATCAGAGTGACGCGTGTGGATGATGATTCAGTTGACCATCATCACGAGAGGATGATGCTGAAGCTTTCTTTATCTGTATCCGTTTGGCTGGTTCTTTCGGTAATTACGAACTTCCCACATGTAGCTCGAGTACAGGATTACCACGCTAGTGACAACAAAAAAAGGCACATGACCTTTTCTCTGATATTACTCTTTTGCCGGAATAAGTTTGAATTTGATCCATCTCAATCCTTTTTATCACTATCTTTATGAAATCCCGGGTTCAGATTTGATCACTATCCTTTTGATGAAATTCCGGGTTCCGCTAGTAGAAAAACGACCTTATGTTCACGTCATTAGTCCCGATTGAATTACGAACCGGCACTAATGTGCCCATTAGTGCCGGTTCCAACGGCTAGGCGGTCGACACTCATTACTCCCGGTTCGTGTTGAACCTCTAATATTGGTTCGTGCCACGAACCGGGACTAAAGATGTGGTTGCAGGCTGGTGTCAGGATGGGGCCCCACCAACACCTTTAGTTCCGGTTCGTGGCATGAACCGGTACTAGAGGCTCACCTTTAGTCCGTGTTTGTATCATGAACCGGGACTAAAGGTGTTCCTATATAAACCCTTTGTCGAGCCCGAGCTCTCTATTCTTCCCCTTTCCTCTCCTCTCTGTTCTTCCCCTCTTGCTCAAGCTCATCCTTCATTTTGCCCAAAATTTGCAAGATTTGAAGGCCTCCCATCCATCCAAGTGATAACAAAGGTTAGCAACTTTCTCCTTTCACCTCTCATTGCTAGATTATCTCTTGCAATGCTCTATAAGTATAGTGATTTGTGGGTTTTAGTTTGGGAGTAATTATATGTGGTAGTTTATGTGATTTACATGCAATCTGAGCTCAAATTAACTCTTAGTTTGCATATGTAGGTGTTGTTTACTTAGTGCCTTCCCGGCCCCGTCCTAAGCACCGTCGGTCGCCCGCACCGTCCCGTCGCCGGCACCACCTTGGTGAGCCCCTTGTTCTTCTCTTTTTTATATTAAAAAATCATGTTTGTGTGATTTAGATATATAGTTACTTGTATAATTTTTTTACCCATACATTGTTTGTTATACATAGTGCCATGGTTTTGATATCCGTCCCCGTCGGCCCTTGTTCGGTTTATGATTCGGATGTGGTATATTCTCTTTTATAACTATTTGTTGCATTTCGTGTTTATGACAAATTATGCCCATCAAATTGACATAGATATTTTTATCTAGGAGGTATGTGAACCGGAAATTCCAACCGACCCTCTTGTTGAGAGGTTAAATTTAGTTGAAAAAGAAAATGAGTATTTGAAAGAAAAATTGAAAAGAATTGAAGAAGAGAAGATGAAACTGAAGTTGTATATTGCCGATGTTGTCGATGGAGAAAATGCGCTTGAAGATTAGAAAGATTAGAAAATATGCCATTGATAATGAGGCTTGGTATCATTATGTTGTTGGATCAATTGTTACCTTAGCTGCGATCTTGATTGCATTTGTTGTTGCATTTAAATGCTTTAGCTAGAGAGTTTGTATGTTGTTTTATGAGAATAAGTGTGTATGAACTTTCAGTATGAAATTCTATTAATTTGGTCTTTTCGGTGCTCTGTAATGAAGATGAGCCGACAATGGATGTACGATGACCGATGCTCTTCCCAGTTCGTTAATGGCATGCGTACTTTTCTGCTTGCGGATGAGGCAAACAAGCAGGCGGATGGTTTTTGTGTTGTCCATATGCTGGCTGTAAGAATGATCGGAATTACTCTAAGTCAAAAACCATTCACATCCACATGTTTGAGTCGGATTTTATGCCCCACTATAATGTCTGGACCAAGCACGAAGAAAAAGGGGTTATGATAGAAGACAATGAAGAAGAAGAGGAAGACAACAACTATACCTGGCCATGGGTTCCCTGAATACGATGGTACAACAATGGAGGAAGAAGTTGAGCCGACAATGCGGGAAGAAGCTGCACACGAGGCATCAGATGAGTCCGCTTACACTAGTGCAGAACCGGGCAATAGCACCGGTTCGTAAGGCCCTTTAGTGCCGGTTCCATAACCGGCACTAAAATGTGGGCACTAAAGGCCCCCCCTTTAGTACCGGTTCAGTACGAACCGGTGCTAAAGGGAAACCACATGGCACGAGCCAGCTCCAGGGGCCTGGAGTCCTTTAGTACCGGTTGGTAAGACCAACCGGTACTATAAGGTTTGGGGGGTTTTAGTTTTATGATTTCTTTTTATTTAATTTTGTGTTTTCATTTTAATTCTTTTTCGTTTGCTAGTATTTTACGATACTACACATTGTACACGTTATGCATATATATATATATATATATATATATATATATATATATATATATATATATATATATATATATATATATATATATATGGAATTTCTAGTAGAACCAATCATGCATATATATATCATCAATGTCTCACAAACCATCATATTAATTAATTCACACATACACACATGTATAGCTATATACAATTTCTCCTACATATGCATGTTGCCTTCGGAGCCAGTGGCATTATAGCCTAATTGGTGCCTTCGGAGCACGATGACAATTGGAAGTGGTTTTCATTGGGGCGGTAGCGGGTAATAGTATTCTCCCTTCGGATTTATGACCTGGTCGAGCAAAAATCCCGCTATTTCCTCTTGAAGTGCTTCTACGTGCTCCGTTTCTAGAAGCTTCGCCCGCACCTCTCTGAACTGTTAAGAAGGAGATCAATATGCATGTGTATTAGTTGTGTGACTAGATATCGATAATGGTGTAAAAATTGTGAATAGTGTTTTGACAAGCGTACCCATTCCTGTCTTTGAGATCTGCTTCTTTCGGAAGCCATCATTCGAATGTTCTCGCAAACGCAGAATGCACACAGATCAGTCCCCTGCGCCTGCTTCAGGGCCTTTATGAGAATGGAATTTGATCAGATAATAATTAATCAAGCATGATAATTAAAGAGATGGCAGCTAGCTAGCTAGCTAGTACTACTTGATTACTTACCTTGGGTCTTCCCCATTTAAGCTTTTCTTTCCATTCGCCGTCCGTGACCCTGATGAATCTTGCCCAAGCCCTGCCCGCCGAAAAAGAAAATGAATAAAGGGTTATTAAATAGTTCATATCATGAAATGACGAATTAAATAGGCCGAGATATATAGTTAATAATGATTGAAATTACCTGTTGACTATCCCAAACAAGATATTATAGTCAGTTTTTTCTTTGAATAGTGAGTCCAGTATTTCAACTGTTCCGGCGTCAACTTTAATAATACACAAGACCCGGTGATATCTGCATGCACACACGTTTGCATGTCTTAATTAAGCGGGCATATGTAAGAAAAACATGTAGCTAGCTAGTAGGCAAAAACAGAGAATTTGTAGTACAAGACAGTGTGACTCACTGGAAGTTGTAAGGAAGTAGTATATCTTCATTGTATTTGAAGCGCTTCAAGAACTCTAGCATGCTGTCCTCTACGGCCTTTTGATGACGTTCATCTATTTTTCATGTGTATTCATTAACGGTGTTTGGGTCAATGAACCCAATGCCATAGCGTCCACCTTTTCTCATTTCATACATCTTCATCCTGCATATAATACCACAGAAAAGAATATAGTGAGGATAATTACAGGTAATGATAAGGATCACTACAGCTAGCTTGAGACTTAAATTACAGAAAGAAATCACTTACAGACAATAGCAACTGACGATAGATTTGTCGAGTGCGTCTTGATTGTATAACTGAAACAGTTCAGAATACTCAACGGACACAGCTTTCTCATGGTAGTAATGATCCTCCTTGATATTCACCATGACGGACAATCGATCGGAAATCTTGGTAATGTTCATGTACCATTGATGCAATTCATACATTCTTGTTGGGAGGTTCTTGACCTTGTCTGGCTCGACCAAAGGTTGGCCCCGGACATATTTCCGTTTTATTTCATCCTCTCTAAGCACAGGCATGGGCTCGATCTCGAGGAGTTGTCCAACAGTGATTTTGAGAACTTCAGCCTGCATTATATGCTCCTCCGTTATTACCACATTGCCCACCTCAGGAACATAAACTGTTTGCCCACAATAATATTGGGTGCGCGTACTGTCACGTGTTGTTGGCACAAAAAGCGAGGGGATCGATTGCGCCGCCTGTTCTCCCAGCTGGGGAATGGTTTTCCCGCATTTTTTGACAGCTGCTTCTTGTTTGCTCGATACCGAGCTCGCCTCCTTACGTACACGTGCTCGATTTAGCTTCCTGATGTGGCGCTCATAGTCTGTGTCAACAGGCTCGGGAGCTGGTGGTTGAGCCATACGAATGAAGTGGTCAATCGTTTCCTCAGGCACTTTCTCCCTTGGCGGCGGTGGCGGTTTCGGTGCAAAATGGGCTTCCACCTCGGACTTCGATATGGCTGCGATTTCCTCCTCGGACCTGTCATAAGCCCTCTGCGGAAGAGGCGTGAGGCTTGGACCATATTTATATCGCTTGCCTCCGCCTGTACTTCCTGTACTACCTCGACTCGTACCGCTACGCACCATAGCTGCGGGGTGTCTCTTCTGTGATTACTGAGGCGGCGGAGACGGCTAACGGGGCTGAGTTGGACGAGGAGGAGTGGCCGCCTGAAGCTGTGTCGGACTTGGAGGAGGAGTGGCTTGAGGTTGTGTCGGACTTGGAGGAGGAGTGGATGTCTGACGCTATGGCGGACTTGGAGGAGGAGGGGTGGCCTGACACTTTGCCGGACTTGGAGGAGGAGTGGCCTGACACTTTGCCGGACATGGTGGACTTGCAGGAGCGGGAGACTGCTGACTCGGTGGCGGACTTCGACGAGGAGTCGGCTGACGCGGTGTCGGTGGCCTTCGAATGATATGCAATCCTTTTTCCATAGGATGATACAATGTTTGGCGTCTCCGAGAAAGCGCTCGTCGTCACCTCCAGGATAGTCAAGCTCTAGCTCCGAATATGGGTCCACCACCTCATCAATCAAGACACGAGCATAGCCCGCTGGAATCGGGTTGCAATGGAAGGTTGCCTCGGGGGGATTTGTAAAAGCAACGGCGTCCACCACCTTCATGGATATGTTCTTTGTTTTGACGTGCAGCTCGCAGCTAGTGTTCTCCGTGATGTCATCCACGGGGTATCTACCCAGCATTGCGTCGTCCGGGGAGGAACCCACGCTGCTTCTCGGCATGGATGGGGCGGTGCTATCCAATGCTGGATCATTCGCTAGCTGCTGCAGCTGCTGAGACCCCCTTTGCTGGGTAAGTGAGTCGATCTGCTCCTGCTGCCGCTGGAATTTGACTACCAATTCCGCTTGACTTGTTTCTAGGCCTTGAAGGTGTTCATAGTCCCGCTTCCTCTACTCCTCCTCCATCTTCCTCTTCTTCTCCTCCGCAATCTTCTTTCTCGCACGGGTTCTGTAGTCGGTGTTCCAGTCTGAGAACCCCTCATACCATGGAATAGCGCCCTTGCCTCGTGTTCTTCCCGGGTGTTCAAGATTTCCCAGGGCACGCGTAAGCTCGTCGTTCTCTCTATTGGGCTGGAACACCCCCGATCGTGCCTCTTCTATTGCAACAAGTATCGCATCGTCGGCTCCCTTCAGACTTGCCCTCGTCGAAACATTGCCTGCCTTCGGGTCCAACTCCCCCCCATGCGCATAGAACCAAGTCCTGACCCTGGGGGGCCAGCTCTTAGTAACCGGAGTGGCACCTGCATCCTCCATCTCTTTCTCAGACTTATCCCACTTAGGCATTGCCACCGCATAGCCACCTGGCCCCAGCTTATGGAACTTATCCTTTTTTTCGGCATTCTTCTTGTTTATTCTCGACCGTTCCTTAGCTAATTCTGAATCCTTGAATTTCATGAAATCGTCCCAATGAGCACGTTGGTTCTCTAGTGTTCCCTCGAATACTAGAGTCTTCCTTCCTCCTTTGACGTACTTGTCCCATTCACGATTCTTGTGGTTCTTGAATGCAACCGCCATCTTCCTAAGAGCAGCGTCCTTGACTTTCTGCACATCTGCTTCTATGAAATGATCTGGTAGGGTGAAATGTTCCATGAGAGTATCCCAAAGCAGATCTGTTTGATTCTTGTCGACAAAAGTAACATCTGGACGTGGAGCAGCGTCCTCTTTGTCTTTTTGTCTTTTGTCTTTTGCTGGCTCTCTCTATTCTTGAAGGGAGATCGGGAGTTGGTCCTTCACAAGAACTCCGCACTGACGAACGAACTTGTCCGCAATCTTCTTAGGCGCTAATGGTTCGCCACTAGGTCCGATTGCCTCGATATTGTACTTTACGCCCTCCTTCAACTTTTTGTTTGGGCCTCGTTTCGTCCTTTTGCCTGAAGATTTGCTCGATCCGGATGGCTGAAAGAACAAAGATCGATTCGTTAATATATCTTCAAGTCATTTAAAACATGTGATGATCACCAGATACCTGCTTATATAAATATATATACCTCGTCGGTCTTTGTTGTTTCAGGATCAACATGTTCTTCGTCATCGTCATAATCGTAGTTCATGACTTCATCAATTTGGTCGTCGCGATCGAATATCATATCACCCTCTCCGGTGTTGTTTAGAAATTCGGAGCCGTCATAATCTTCTTCATTCTGATCATCATTTGGCCCGCGTATCATATCGAACATGGTCTGTTCTCCCTCTCTGTCGGTATTGTCTGCCATAGCTTTTATTTAACTAATTCAAAAGAAATATAAAACAATTTAGTATTCAAATTACATCGTCTCGAATAATAGATATAATCTCGAATACTTCGTCTAGAATAATAGATATAATCTCGAATATATCGTCTCAAATAATATATAATATTGAATAGTACATCACTGGCTAGCTAATTAAAGATCGGATACTACAGAAGAATCTAGGACACTCGCGGTTCCTGCGGCGCGGGCGGTGGACACCCAAAGAGAAGGAACCCTCACAGGATCATAGCTGAAGTGAGATCCCCGAAGATACTGCCAGGTATTGGAGAACCAGCCGCCCTCTAACACAACCATGTAGCGATGGACGTGCTCGTCCTCCTCCCTAACACGGCAACGTACCACCTCCGGCGGGGCCGGATCCCTCCGCACCGAAACTGGCCCACGCGAACGCCACCAAACGAGATCAGGGTCAACGACGGGACCCGGGGCCGGGTTCCTCATCAAGCGGCGCGCCCCTCCAGGCAGCACCTCCTAGTGCCAGCCCGGCGGAGCCCAGTCCCGGACATGGGTCGGTTGGACGTCGTCGCGGACGGGTCGACGGCGAGGATGCGGGCCGGGCATTGTCGAGAATAAATACTAGCTATATGCTCGCAAAAAGTAACATTTTTTTAATGATTGGATTTTAATAACTAAAATTTCTAACATTTCTATATAACACTAATTATGCTAATCTAAATAATCTAAATAACATTAAAATTTCTAACATTTCTAACATTTCTATATAACACTAATTTCTAACATTTCTATATAACACTAATTTCTAACTGATTAAACACTAATTATATCCATCTAACATGCATTCATACATATATAATAGTGAAAAAATAATAATCTAAATAATCTAAACTAATTAAACATACAAAATACGTGTGTGTGTGTGTACTAAATAAACACTAATTATCTAAACTAATTAAACATACAAAATAATAATCTAAATAATCTAAACTAATTAAAGACTAATTATCTAAATTAATTAAACATGCTTGTGTGTGTGTGTACGGGCTCGGGGAGGGCTCACAGCGGGCGACGGCAACGGCGAGGCGACGGCGAGGCGAGGCGACGGCGAGGCGACGGTGAGGCCACGGGGACGGCGAGGCGACGGCGAGGCGACGACGAGGCGACGGCGGGGACGGCGCGACGGGGACGGGGACGGCGCGACGGGGACGGGGACGGCGCGACGGGGACGGGCCCGGGGCGGCGACGGGGACGGGGGCGGCGACGGAGACGATCGAGGGCGGCGGCGACGGCGACGGAGACGGAAACAGAGGAACGAACAGAGAGGGAAACTGAAATTTTCGTAGCCGTTGTATATATAAAAGGCACCTTTAGTACCGGCTGGAACCACCAACCGGTACTAAAGGCCTGTTTTGGCCAGGCTAAGCGGCGGGAAGCAACCCCCTTTAGTACCGGGTGGTGGCACAAACCAGTACTAAAGGCCCCCCTTTAGTACCGGTTTGTGCCACGCCCGGTACTAAAGGGGGTGCGCTGGCGCAGGTGCGGTGCGGCAAGTTTAGTCCCACCTCGCTAACCGAGAGGCGACCGCACTGGTTTATAAACCCCCGTGCGGTCACTCTTTCGAGCTCCTCTCCAAAGCAGGCTTACTGGGCCTACGTGTTCTTTGCAGCCCTGTGGGCCCACTTGCCCTTTGCGGGCCTGCATCCTGGCCCAACGACAGGTTGGGTTTCTAGTCGTATGCAAGCCGCTCTGGCCTAGTAGGCGGGCTTATTTTTATTTTATTTTTTGCTTTATTTATTTTTGTGTTGTTTTTTTTGTGTATTTCGAGTTTCTTTGTGAACATTTTTGTTTTAGGTACAAAAAATTACAAACTTTCTGTTAGGGCTTTTTTTTAATTATTTTTTTGCTTTATTTATTTTTGTGTTGTTTTTTTGTGTATTTAGAGTTTCTTTGTGAACATTTTTGTCTTAGGTACAAAAAATTACAAACTTTCTGTTAGTGCCCGTAGTTTTCAAATTTGAATAGTTTAAATTTTGAATTATTTGTAATTAGTGTGAATCACTAGTTTGTGAATAACTTAACTTTAAAAATCAGTAAAGGCATGAAAGAATTTGTTTGCACATAAAATTTCTTCGCGTTTCAAATGCCAAAACACATAACTACCCTAACTATTACAGAGATTCCCCTCTCGGTGCGAAACACAGAAGAAAGTGATGATAGCTAGTGAAGCCGATCACATCCCAGATCTTTGGGTGTGAAACTTTTTCTTTGCGTGTGTCCCTTTGCGCTGTAACCATGGAAAATCTTCATCATTTAACGGGATGCTCGGGTCAATATTCACTATGAATGGAGCAATTTCATCAAACTTTTCATAATCTTCTGACTTGTCTGTCTTGTCATCCACTCCCACGATGTTTCTCTTCCCAGAAAAAACTATGTGCCGCTTTGGCTCATCGTACGATGCATTCGCTTCCTTATCTTTTCTTTTTCTTGGCTTGGTAGACATGTCCTTCACATAGAAAACCTGTGCCACATCATTGGCTAGGACGAATGGTTCGTCTGCATACGCAAGATTGTTGAGATCCACTGTTGTCATTCTGTACTGCGGGTCTTCCGTTACCCTGCCTCGTGTCATATTGACCCATTTGCGCCGAAACAAAGGGACCTTTAAACCACGTCGATAGTCAAGTTCCCATATGTCCTGTATATTACCATAATATGTTTCCTTTCCCGTGTTGGTTTCTGCATCAAAGCGGACACCACTGTTTTGGTTGGTGCTCTTCTTATCTTGGGCGATCGTGTAAAATGTATTACCATTTATCTCGTACCCTTTGAAAGTCATTATATTCGAAGATGGTAACTGGGACAGCAAGTACAGGTCATCTTCAATAGAGGTGTCATGCATGGTACGTGTCTGCAACCAGCTGGCGAAACTCCTGGTTTGTTCACGTGTAATCCAGTCATCAGACCGCTCCGAGTGTTTGGAGCGTAGCAAATTCTTGTGTTCATCCATATACGGAGCCACCAAGGCGGAATTCTGTAGAACTATGTAGTGTGCTTCAGTGAGAGAATGTCCGTCCATACATATTATTTGTTCCCCTCCTAGCGTGCCTTTTCCATCCAGTCTGCCCTTATGCCGCGATTCAGGAACACCAATCGGCTTAAGGTCAGGAATAAAGTCAATACAAAACTCAATGACCTCCTCATTTTGATGGCCCTTGGAGATGCTTCCTTCTGGCCTAGCACGGTTATGAACATATTTCTTTAAGACTCCCATGAACCTCTCAAAGGGAACATATTGTGTAGAAATACAGGACCCAAAACGTTAATCTCTTGGCAGAGGTGAACTAGCACGTGTGTCATGATGTTGAAGAAGGATGGTGGGAACACCAACTCGAAACTGACAAGACATTGCACCAAATCATTCCGTAACCTTGGTATGATTTCTGGATCGATTACCTTCTGAGAGATTGCATTGAGAAATGCACATAGCTTCACAATGGCTAATTGAACGTTTTCCGGTAGAAGCCCCCTCAATGCAACCGGAAGCAGTTGCGTCATAATCACGTGGCAGTCATGAGACTTTAGGTTCTGGAACTTTTTCTCTGCCATGTTTATTGTTCCCTTTATATCGACGAGAAGCCAGACGGTACCTTAATACTGAGCAGGCATTCAAAGAAGATTTCCTTCTCTTCTTTGGTAAGAGCGTAGCTTGCATGACCCTGATGTATGCCGTCTTCTCTGTGCATACGTTGCTGGTCCTCCCATGCCTCGGGTGTATCTTTTGTCTTCCCATACACGCCCAAGAAGCCAAGCAGGGTCACGCGAAGATTCTTCGTCACGTGCATCACGATGATTGCGGAGCGGACCTCTAGGTCTTTCCAATATGGCAGGTCCCAAAATATAGGTTTCTTCTTTCACATGGGTGCGCGTCCATCAGCGTCCTTTGGAACAGATTGTCCGCTAGGACCCTTTCCAAATATCACCTTCAAATCCTTGACCATATCATGTACATCAGCACCAGTACGGTGGCGAGGCTTCGTCCGGTGATCCGCCTCACCTTTGAAATGCTTGCCTTTCTTTCTTACGGGATGCCTGCTCGGAAGAAATCGACGATGTCCCAGGTACACATTCTTCTTACAACTATTCAAATATATACTGTCGGTATCATCCAAATAGTGCGTGCATCCGTGGTATCCCTTGTTTGTCTGTCCTGAAAGGTTACTGAGAGCAGGCCAATCATTGATGGTCACGAACAGCAATGCCTTTAGGTCAAATTCTTCCTGTTTGTGCTCATCCCATGCACGTACACCTGTTCCATTCCACAGTTGTAAGAGTTCTTCAACTAATGGCCTTAGATACACATCAATGTCGTTGCCGGGTTGTTTAGGGCCTTGGATGAGCACTGGCATCATAATGAACTTCCGCTTCATGCACAACCAAGGAGGAAGGTTATACAAACATAGAGTCACAGGCCAGGTGCTATGGTTGCTGCTCTGCTCCCCAAAAGGATTAATGCCATCTGCGCTTAGACCAAACCATACGCTCCTTGCGTCATCTTCAAACTCCTTCCCGTACTTTCTTTTGATTTTTCTCCACTGCGACCCGTCAGCGGGTACTCTCAACTTTCCGTCTTTCTTACGGTCTTCTCTGTGCCATCGCATCGCCTTGGCATGCTCTTTGTTTTGGAACAAATGTTTCAACCGTGGTATTATAGGAGAATACCACATCACCTTGGCAGGAATCTTCTTCCTGGGGCGGTCGCCCTCGACATCACCATGCTCATCGCGGCTGATCTTATAGCGCAATGCACCAAATACCGGGCAAGCGTTCAAATCCTCTTACTCACCGCGGTAGAGGATGCAATCATTAGGGCATGCATGTGTCTTCTGCACCTCTAACCCTAGAGGGCAGACAGCCTTCTTTGCTTCGTACGTACTCTCGGGCAATTGGTTGTCCTTTGGAAGCATATCCTTTATCATTACCAGCAACTTTCCAAATCCCTTGTCAGATACACCATTCTCTACCTTCCATTGCAGCAATTCCAGTGTGGTGCCCAGCTTTTTCTTGTCACCTACGCAATTCGGGTACAACAATTTTTTGTGATCCTCTAACATGCGCTGCAACTTTTTCTTCTCCAAATCACTTGTGCAGTTTCTCTTTGCATCGGCAATGGCCCGACCTAGATCATCAATGGGCTCATCTGATGCATCTTCTTCAGCTTCTTCCCGCATTGCCGGCTCAGCTTCTTCCCGCATTACCGGCTCAACTTCTTCCCCCATTGTTGCATCATCGTATCCAGGGAACCCATGGCCAGGATAGCTGTCGTCGTCCTCTTCTTCTTCATTGTCTTCCATCATAACCCCTCTTTCTCCGTGCTTGGTCCAAACATTATAGTGGGGCATGAAACCAGACTCAAACAGGTGGACGTGGATGGTTCTTGACGTAGAGTAATTGCGACCATTCTTACAGCCAGCACATGGAAAAGGCATAAAACCATCCGCCCGCTTGTTTGCCTCAGCCGCAAGCAGAAAAGTATTCATGCCCTCAACGAACTGGGGAGAGCATCGGTCATCGTACATCCATTGCCGGCTCATCTTCATTACACAACACCGAATAGACCAAATTAATACAAGTTCATACATAAAGTTCATACAACACTTAAATGCAACAAACAAATAACTCTCTAGCTAAAGCATTTAAATGCAACAACAAATGCGATCAAGATCGCAACTAAGGTAACAATTGCTCCAACAGCATAATGATACCAAGCCTCACTATCGATGGCATATTTTCTAATTTTCTAATCTTCGAGCGCATTTTCTCCTTCTTGATCTTGTGATCATCGACGACATCGGCAACATGCAACTCCAATTCCATCTTCTCCCCCTCAATTCTTTTCAATTTTTCTTACAAGTACTCGTTTTCTCTTTCAACTAAATTTAACCTCTCGACAATAGGGTCGGTTGGAATTTCCGGTTCACATACCTCCTAGATAAAAATATCTATGTCAACTTGATGGGCATAATTTGTCCTAAACACGAAATGCAACAAATAGTTTTAAAAGAGAATATACCACATCCGAATCATAACAAGGACGAGGGCCGATGGGAACGGATATCAAAACCATGGCACTATGTATAACAAACAACGTACGGGTAAGATAATTATTATACGAGTAACTATATATCCAAATCACACAAACATCATTTTTTTATATAAATTTCATGAACAAGAGGCTCACCACAAGGTGGTGCCGGCGACGGGACGGTGCGGGCGATCGACGGTGGTTACGACGGAGATTTAGAAGGCACTAAGTAAACCGCACCTACATATGCAAACTAAGTGTTATTTTAACCTCAAATTGCATATAAATCAAATACTAGCACATATATATATTTCCTCCCAAATTACTAAACTCACAAATTAATAACTATATAAAGCATTGCAAGAGCTAATATAGCAATGAGAGATGAAAGGACAAAGTTGCTAACCTTTGTGATCATTTGAATGGATGGGGGCCTTCAAATCTTGACAAATTTTGGGCAAAATGTGTGATGAGCTCGAGAGGAAGAGGGGAAGAACAGAGAGGAGAGGGGAAAGGGGAAGAACAGAGCGAGCTCGGGTGGACGAAGGGTTTATGTAGGACGACCTTTAGTACCGGTTCGTGCCAAGAACCGGTACTAAAGGTGCTGGAGGGGGCCCAGACTGACAACATCCTGCCATCACTCTCATTAGTACCGGTTCGTGGCACGAACCGGTGCTAAAGGTTAGCCACGAACCGGTACTAATGAGAGCGGCCCGGCTAGCCGTTGGAACTGGCACTAATGTATACATTTGTGCCGGCTCAAATACAAACCGGCACTAATGTGCTTCACGTTTGACCCTTTTTCTACTAGTGTTATGATCTTGGTCGGGCCATTTGCCGATTCAAAGAGAAACTGCACAAGTGAAAATGACAGGCTGAAGTTGCAGCACATGTTAGAGGATCATAAGAAATCGTTGTACCCAAATTGCGAAGCTGACAAGAAAAAGTTGGGCACCACACTGGAATTGCTGCAATGGAAGGCAAAGAATGGTGTATCTGACAAGGGATTTCGAAAGTTGTTGATAATGTTAAAGAAGATGCTTCCAAAGGATAAGGAATTGCCCAAGAGTACGTACGGAGCAAAGAAGGCTATCAGCCCTCTAGGATTAGAGGTGCAGAAGATACATGCATGTCCTAATGACTGGATCCTCTAACGCGTTGAGTACGAGGATTTGAATGCATTCCCGGTATGTGGTGCATTGTGCTATAAGATCAGTCGCGATGAACTTGGTGATGTCGAGGGCGAGCACCCCAGGAAGAAGATTCCTGTCAAGGTGATGTGGTATGCTCCTATAATACCATGGTTGAAACGTTTGTTTCAAAACAAATAGCATGCCAAGTTGACACAATGGCACAGAGAAGACCGTAAGAAAGATGGGAAGTTCAGAGTATCCGCTGACGGTTCGCAGTGGAGATAAATTGAGAGGAAGTGAAGGGACTTTGCAGATGACGCAAGGAACGTATGGTTTGGTCTAAGCGCAGATGGCATTAATCCTTTTGGGGAGCAGAGCAGCAATCATAGCACCTGGCATGTGACTCTATGTATGTATAACCTTCCTCCTTGGTTGTGCATGAAGCGGAAGTACATTATGATGACAGTGCTCATCCAAGGCCCTAAGCAACCCGGCAATGACATTGATGCGTACCTAAGGCCATTAGTTGAAGAACTCTTACAGCTGGGGAATGAAAAAGGTGTATGTGCATGTGATGAGGACAATCAGGAAGAATTTGACCTAGATGTGTTGCTGTTTGTGACCATCAATGATTGGCTTGCTCTCAGTAAGCTTTCAGGAAAGACAAACAAGGGATACCGCGCATGCACGCACTGTTTGGATGATACCGATAGTATATATTTGAATAATTGTAACAAGAATGTGTATCTAGGATATCGTCGATTTTTTCCAAGCAGGCATCCCGTAAGAAAGAAAGGCAAGCATTTCAAAGGTGGGGCAGATCACCGAACGAAGCCTCGCCACTATACTGGTGATGATGTATATGATACGGTCAAGGATTTAAAGGTAATCTTTGGAAAGGGTCATGGCGGACAATCTGTTCCGAATGACGCTCATGGACGCGCACCTATATTTTGGGACCTACCCTATTGGAAAGACCTAGAGGTCCGCTCTGCAATCAACGTGATGCACGTGACGAAGAATCTTTGTGTGAACCTGCTTGGCTTGTTTGGCGTGTATGGGAAGACACAATTACGCCGGAGGCATGGGAGGAGCAGCAATGTATGCACGGAAAAGATGGCATACATCAGGGTCATGCCAACTATGCTCTTAACAAAGAAGAGAAGAAAATCTTCTGTGAATGCCTGCTCAGTATGAAGGTCCCGTCTGGCTACTCGTCGAATATAAAGGGAATAATAAATATGGCAGAGAAAAAGTTCCAAAACCTAAAGTCTCATTACTGCCACGTGATTATGACGCAACTGCTTTCGGTTGCATTGAGGGGGCTTCTATCGGAAAACGTTCGATTAGCCATTGTGAAGCTATGTGCATTCCTCAATTCAATCTCTCAGAAGCTAATCGATCCAAAAATCATACCGAGGTTAGAGAATGATTTGGTGCAATATCTTGTCAGTTTCGAGTTGGTGTTCCCACCATCCTTCTTCAATATCATGATACACGTCCTAGTTCACCTATGCAAAGAGATTGTCGTTCTGGGTCTTGTATTTCTACACAATATGTTCCCCTTTGACAGGTTCATGGGAGTCTTAAAGAAATATGTTCATAACTGTGCTATACCAGAAGGAAGCATCTCCAAGGGCCATGAAAATGAGGAGCTCATTGAGTTTTGTGTTGACTATATTCCTAACCTTAAGCCGATTGTTGTTCCTAAATTGCGACATAATGACAAACTGGGTGGAAATGGCATGCTAGAACCTAAACAGATAATATGTATGGACGGGCATTCTCTCACTCAAGCACACTACACAGTTCTACAAAATTCCGCCTTGGTGGCTCCGTATAGCAAGGAACACAAGAATATTCTACACTCCAAAAACCCGGAGCAGTTTGACGACTGGATTACACGTGAACAAACAGGAACTTTCGCCGGTTGGTTGCAGACACATGCCATGCATGACGATGCTGTTGAAGATGACATGTACTTGTTGTCTCAGTTACCATCTTTTAATATAATGACTTTCAAAGGGTATGAGAGAAATGGGAATACATTTTACACGATCGCCCAAGATAAAAAGAGCACCAAGAAAAATAGTGGTGTCCGCTTTGATGCAGCAACCAGGAGGGGATGAAAGCACACATATTATCACTAGTAGAAAACGGCCCATTTGGCACGGTTCTAGAGGATCATTAGCCCCAGTTCAGGAATCGGGCCTAAAGGGTCGGGACGGGACTAAAGGCCAAACCCTTTAGTCCCGGTTCACTTACGAACCGGGACAGAAGGGCTCAACGTGGCCGCTGCGGGGTGCCCAAGCAGGAGGATTTTTAGTCCCGGTTGTTAATACCAACCAGGACCAAAAGGCAGCCACACGTGAGTAGCTGGTAGGAGTTGGGTTTTTTTTGAAAGGGGGTAGGGGGTTTGAAGGGTTAATTTAGTGGTTTCATATTGTGTTAGCTAGCTAATAAATAGAAGTGACCTCTCTTTATCTCCGTGCTTGGTCGACGCTAGCTACTATACGTGTAGAGAGAACTTGACACGCTAGCTAGTAAGCAAATGAAAGAACCATTAAGTACACAAGATCGTCATGAACATATACAGAGAGAAGTGACCTCTCTTTCTCCGAGAGATTGGTCGAACAACAAGTTTTCGTATATCTATCAGACACTACTAGCTACATATATACAATATAAGATCTCTTATAAACCCTAACATCTAAGGTCTATATGAACTTCCACATGGTATTCTCCGGCTTTATGTATGATGGGGTCAAGAAAGAATACCGCCAATTCCTTTTGAATTGCTCGTATGCGATCATGTGGTAGGAGTTCATCAAGCATTTGCCACATCTAATTTAAAGAAGTGGGTCAATACATATATATGAATGAAACTCAACACAAATGATGGTAATAAAATAAAATTGTGATTTTTTTGTTTACATACATCATATTGTTTTTCAGAGTAGCTCTGCTTAGAGGTCGTCGCATTGTAGATAAACTCGCAAACGTAGTATCCACAAAAATCACTCCCGGCTTCCTGTCACAAGCAATTTACGAGAAATAGAGTTCAATCAAATTGATAATCAAGCATGCTTAATGGTTTTGATAAAACTAGTTAGAATCAATGAGAGATGCGCGGAACTAGCTAGTAGTACTTACTTTCGGGTGTGTAAATCACAGCTCCGTCGGCAGTGCCGGAACAATGGCGCTGAACTCTTTCCAAACCATGCCAGACAAAGAGAATAATTACTTGATATCACGAAATGAACAAAGTTACCGATATGGTGCAATAATGATCGATTGAACTCACTTCTGGAGCATTTCAGTCATGCCCGCATAGTCCTGAAGATCTTTTTGTCTCGAGCCTAAGACAGTTACTACTCCCTATTCAAGCTTAATCTCTAGCAGAATAAAGTGGAAGCTGCGCACGCATGCATAACTCATCAATTACATCTATCTATCTGTTGGGTAACGTAGTAATTTCAAAAAATTCCTACGCACATGCAAGATCATGGTGATGGCATACCAACGAGAGAGGAGAGTATTGTCCACGTACCCTCGTAGACCGTAAGCGGAAGCGTTATCACAACGCGGTTGATGTAGTCGTACGTCTTCACGATTCGACCGATCCAATCACCGAACGTACGGCACCTCCGTGTTCAGCACACGTTCAGCTTGATGACGTTCCCCGGGCTCCAATCCAGCAAAGCGTCAGGGATGAGTTCCGTCAGCACGACGGCGTGGTGACGATGATGATGTTCTACCGGCGCAGGGCTTCGCCTAAACTCCGCGATGATATGACCGAGGTGGAATATGGTGGAGGGGGGCACCGCACACGGCTAAGGAATGATCCGTAGATCAACTTGTGTTGTTGTGCCTAGAGGTGCCCCCCTGCCCCCGTATATAAAGGAGCAAGGGGGGAGGGGGCGGCCGGCCTAGGAGGGGCGCGCCAAGGGGAGTCCTACTCCCACCGGGAGTAGGACTCCCTCCTTCCTTGTTGGAGTAGGAGAAGGGGGAAAGAGGGGGAGAGGAAAAAGGAAAAGGGGGCCGCACCCCTTGTCCAATTCGGACCAGAGGGGGGCTGCGCGCCTCCTTCCTTTCGGCCTCTCTCCTCTATTCCCGTATGGCCCAATAAGGCCCATATACTCCCCGGCGAATTCCCGTAACTCTCCGGTACTCCGAAAAATACCCGAATCACTTGGAACATTTCCGAACTCCGAATATAGTCGTCCAATATATCGATCTTTACGTCTCAACCATTTCGAGACTCCTCGTCACGTCCCCGATCTCATCCGGGACTCCGAACTCCTTCGGTACATCAAAACTCATAAACTCATAATATAACTGTCATCGAAACCTTAAGCGTGCGGACCCTACGGGTTCGAGAACTATGTAGAAATGACCTAGAACTATTCTTAGTCAATAACCAATAGCGGAACATGGATGCTCATATTGGCTCCTACATATTCTACGAAGATCTTTATCGGTCAAACCGCATAACAACATACTTTGTTCCGTTTGTCATCGGTATGTTATTTGCCCGAGATTCGATCGTCGGTATCCAATATACCTAGTTCAATCTCATTACCGGCAAGTCTCTTTACTCATTATGTAATGCATCATTCCGTAACTAACTCATTAGCTACATTGCTTGCAAGGCTTATAGTGATGTGCATTACCGAGAGGGCCCAGAGATACCTCTCTGACAATCGGAGTGACAAAACCTAATCTCGAAATACGCCAACCCAACATGTACCTTCGGAGACACCTGTAGTACTCCTTTATAATCACCCAGTTACGTTGTGACGTTTGGTAGCACCCAAAGTGTTCCTCCGGCAAACGGGAGTTGCATAATCTCATAGTTACAGGAACATGTATAAGTCATGAAGAAAGCAATAGCAATATACTAAACGATCAAGTGCTAGGCTAACGGAATGGGTCATGTCAATCACATCATTCTCCTAATGATGTGATCTCATTAATCAAATGACAACACATGTCTATGGTTATGAAACATAACCATCTTTGATTAATGAGCTAGTCAAGTAGAGGCATACTAGTGACGTTATGTTGGTCTATGTATTCACACATGTATTATGTTTCCGGTTAATACAATTCTAGCATGAATAATAAACATTTATCATGATATAAGGAAATAAATAATAACTTTATTATTGCCTCTAGGGCATATTTCCTTCAGTCTCCCACTTGCACTAGAGTCAATAATCTAGTTCACATCGCCATGTGATTTAATACTAATATTCACATCTGTATGTGATTAATACTCATAGTTCACATCGTCATGTAGTCAACACCCAAAGGGTTTACTAGAGTCAATAATCTAGTTCACATCGCTATGTGATGAACACCCAAAGAGTACTAAGGTATGATCATGTTTTGCTCGTGAGAGAAGTTTAGTCAACAGGTCTGTCACATTCAGAGCGTATGTATTTTGCAAATATTCTATGTCTACAATGCTCTGCATGGAGCTACTCTAGCTAATTGCTCTCACTTTCAATATGTATCCAGATTGAGACTTAGAGTCATCTGGATTAGTGTAAAAGTTTGCATCGATATAACTCTTTACGACGAACTCTTTTATCACTTCCATTATCGAGAAATATTCTCTTAGTCCTCACTAGGGATATTCTTGACCGCTGTCCAGTGATCTACTCTTAGATCAAAATTGTACTCCCTTGCCAAACTCAGAGCAAGGTATGCAATAGGTCTGGTTCACAGCATAGCATACTTTATAGAACCTATGACTAGGCATAGGGAATGACTTTTCATTCTCTTTCTATTTTCTACAATGGTCGGGTCTTGAGTCTTACTCAACTTCACACCTTGTAACACAGGCAAGAACTCCTTCTTTGACTGTTCCATTTTGAACTACTTCAAAATCTTGTCAAGGTATGTATTCATTGAAAAACTTATCAAGCGTCTTGATCTATCTCTATAGATCTTGATGCTCAATATGTAAGCAGCTTCACCGAGGTCTTTCTTTGAAAAACTCCTTTCAAACACTCCTTTATGCTTTGCGGAATAATTCTACATTATTTCCAATCAAAAATATGTCATTCACATATACTTATCAGAAAGGCTGTAGTGCTCCCACTCACTTTCTTGTAAATACAGGCCTTTCCAAAAGTCTGTATAAAACCATATCCTTTGATCAACACATCAAAGCGTATATCCCATCTCCGAGATGCTTGCACCAGTCCATTGATGGATCGCTAGAGCTTGCACATTTTGTTAGCACCTTTCGGATCGACAAAACCTTCTGGTTGCATCATATACTCTTTAAAAAATCCATTAAGAAATGCAGTTTTGACATCCATTTGCCAGATTTCATAAAATGTGGCAATTGCTAACATGATTCAGACAGACTTAAGCATAGATACGAGTGAAAAACTCTCATCGTAGTCAACACCTTGAACTTGTCGAAAACCTTTTGCGACAATTCTAGCTTTGTAGATAGTAACACTATCAGCGTCCGTCTTCCTCTTGAAGATCCATTTAATCTCAATGTCTCGCCGATCATTGGGCAAGTCAATCAAAGTCCATACTTTGTTTTCATACATGGATCTTATCTCAGATCTCATGGCCTCAAGCCATTTTGCGGAACCTGGGCTCACCATCGCTTCTTCATAGTTCGTAGGTTTGTCATGGTCTAGTAACATAACTTCCAGAACAGGATTACCGTACCACTCTGGTGCGGATCTTACTCTAGAAGACCTACGAGGTTCTGTAGTAACTTAATCTGAAGTTTCATGATCATCATCATTAACTTCCTCACTAATTGGTGTAGTAGTCACAGGAACAGATTTCTGTGATGAACTACTTTCAAATAAGGGAGAAGGTACAGTTACCTCATCAAGTTCTACTTTCCTTCCACTCACTTCTTTCGAGAGAAACTCCTTCTCTAGAAAGGATCCATTCTTAGCAATGAATGTTTTGCCTTCGAATCTGTGATAGAAGGTGTACCCAATAGTTTCCTTTGGGTATTCTATGAAGACGCACTTCTCCGATTTGGGTTGGAGCTTATCAGGTTGAAAAACTTTTTCATATAAGCATCACAACTCCAAAATTTAAAAAACGACAGCTTAGGTTTACTGCTAAACCATAGTTCATACGGTGTCGTCTCAACGGATTTAGATGGTGCCCTTTTAAACGTGAATGCAGCTGTCTCTAATGCACAACCCCAAAACGATAGTGGTAAAACCGATAAGAGACATCATAGATCGCACCATATCCAATAAAGTGCAGTTACGACGTTCGGACACACCATAACGTTGTGGTGTTCCAGGTGGCGTGAGCTGTGAAACTATTCCACATTGTTTTAATTGAAGACCAAACTCGTAACTCAAATATTCGTCTCCGCGATCAGATCGTAGAAACTTTATTTTCTTGTTACGATGATTTTTCCACTTCACTCTGAAATTCTTTGAACCTTTCAATTATTTCAGACTTATGTTTCATCAAGTAGATATACCCATATCTGCTCAAATCATCTGTGAAGGTTAGAAAATAAAGATACTTGTCACGAGCCTTAACACTAATCGGATCGCATACATCGGTATGTATTATTTCCAATAAGTCAGTAGCTCGTTCCATTGTTCCGGAGAATGGAGTTTTAGTCATCTTGCCCAAAAGGCACGGTTCGCAAGCATCAAATGATTAATAACCAAGTGATTCCGAAAATCCATCTTTATGGAGTTTCTTCATGCGCTTTATACCGATATGACCCAAACGGCAGTGCCACAAATAAGTTGCACTTTGATTATTAGCTTTGTATCTTTTGGCATCAATATTATGAATATGTGTATCACTACGATCGAGATCCAACAAACTATGTTCATTGGGTGTATGACCATCGAAGGTCTTATTCATGTAAACAGAATAACAATTATTCTTTAACTTCAAATGAATAACCGTATCACAATAAACATGATCAAATCATATTCATGCTCAACGCAAATGCCAAATAACATTTATTTAGGTTTAATACTAATCCCAAAAGTATAGGGAGTGTGCGATGATGATCATATCAATCTTGGAACCACTTCCAACACTCATCGTCACTTCCCCTTCAACTAGTCTTTGTTTATTCTGTAACTCATGTTTCGAGTTACTAATTTTAGCAACCGAACAAGATCAAATACTCAGGGGCTACTGTAAACACTAGTAAGGCACACATCAATAACCTGTATATCAAATATACCCTTGTTCACTTCGCCATCCTTCTTATCCACCAAATATTCAGGGCATTTCCGCTTCCAGTGACCATTTCCTTTGCAGTGTAAGCACTCAGTTTCAGGCTTTGGTCCAGCTTTGGGCTTCTTCGCAGGAGTGACAACTTGCTTGTCTTTCCACTTGAAGTTCCCTTTCTTTCCCTTTGCCCTTCTCTTGAAACTAGCGGTCTTGTCAATCATCAACACTTGATGCTCTTTCTTGATTTCTACCTTCGTTGATTTGAACATCACGAAGAGCTTGGGAATCATTTTCGTCATCCTTTGCATACTATAGTTCATCACGAAGTTCTACTAACTTGGTGATGGTGACTAGAGAACTCTGTCAATCACTATCTTATCTGGAAGATTAACTCCCACTTGATTCAAGCGATTGTAGTACCCAGACAATCTGAGCATTTGCTCACTAGTTGAGCGATTCTCCTCCATCCTTTAGCTATAGAACTTGTTGGAGACTTCATATCTCTCAACTCGGGTATTTTCTTGAAATATTAACTTTAACTCCTGGAACATCTCATATGGTCCATGACGTTCAAAACGTCTTTGAAGTCCCGATTCTAAGCCGTTAAGCATGGTGCACTAAACTATCAAGTAGTCATCATATTGAGCTAGCCAAACGTCCATAACGTCTGCATCTGCTCCTGCAATAGGTCTGTCACCTAGTGGTGCATTAAGGACATAATTCTTCTGTGCAGCAATGAGGATAAACCTCAGATCACAGATCCAATCCGCATCATTACTACTAACATCTTTCAACACAATTTTCTCTAGGAACATATCAAAATAAACATATGAAAGCAACAACGCAAGCTATTGATCTACAACATAATTTGCAAAATACTACCAGGACTAAGTTCATGATAAATTTAAGTTCAATTAATCATATTACTTAAGAACTCCCACTTAGAAAGACATCCCTCTAATCCTCTAAGTGATTACGTGATCCATATCAACTAAACCATAACCGATCATCACGTGAGATGGAGTAGTTTTCGATGGTGAACATCACTATGTTGATCATATCTACTATATGATTCACGCTTGACCTTTCGGTCTCCGTGTTCCGAGGCCATATCTGCATATGCTAGGCTCGTCAAGTTTAACCTGAGTATTCTGCGCGTGCAAAACTGGCTTGCACCCGTTGTAGATGGACGTAGAGCTTATCACACCCGAACATCACGTGGTGTCTGGGCACGACGAACTTTGGCAACGGTGCATACTCAGGGAGAACACTTCTTGATAATTTTTAGTGAGAGATCATCTTAAAATGCTACCGTCAATCAAAGCAAGATAAGATGCATAAAGAATAAACATCACATGCAATCAATATAAGTGATATGATATGGCCATCATCATCTTGTGCTTGTGATCTCCATCTCCGAAGCACCGTCGTGATCACCATCATCACCGGTGCGATACCTTGATCTCCATCATAGCATCGTTGTGATTTACGCCATCTATTGCTTCTACGACTATTGCTACCGCTTAGTGATAAAGTAAAGCAATTACAGGGCGTTTGCATTTCATACAATAAAGCGACAACCATATGGCTCCTGCCAGTTGCCGATAACTTCGGTTACAAAACATGATTATCTCATACAATAAAATATAGCATCACGTCTTGACCATATCACATCACAACATGCCCTGCAAAAACAAGTTAGACGTCCTCTACTTTGTTATTGCAAGTTTTACGTGGCTGCTATGGGCTTAGCAAGAACTGTTCTTACCTACGCATCAAAACCACAACGATAGTTCGTCAAGTTAGTGCTGTTTTAACCTTCGCAAGGACCGGGCGTAGCCACACTCGATTCAGCTAAAGTGAGAGAGACAGACACCCGCCAGCCACCTTTAAGCACGAGTGCTCGTAACGGTGAAACCGGTCTCGCGTAAGAGTACGCGTAATGTCGGTCCGGGTCGCTTCATCTCACAATACCGCCGAACCAAAGTATGACATGCTTGTAAGCAGTATCACTTGTATCACCCACAACTCACTTGTGTTCTACTCGTGCATATGACATCTACGCATAAAACCTAGGCTCGGATGCCACTGTTGGGGAACGTAGTAATTTCAAAAAATTTCCTACGCACATGCAAGATCATGGTGATGGCATAGCAACGAGAGAGGAGAGTATTGTCCACGTACCCTCGTAGACCGTAAGCGGAAGCATTATCACAATGCGGTTGATGTAGTCATACGTCTTCACGATTCGACCGATCCAAGCACCGAACGTACGGCACCTCCATGTTCAGCACACGTTCAGCTCGATGAGGTACCCGGGCTCCAATCCAGCAAAGCGTCAGGGATGAGTTCCATCAGCACGACGGCGTGGTGACGATGATGATGTTCTACCGGCGCAGGGCTTCGCCTAAACTCCGCGATGATATGACCGAGGTGGAATATGGTGGAGGGGGGCACCGCACACGGCTAAGGAACGATCCGTAGATCAACTTGTGTTGTTGTGCCTAGAGGTGCCCCCCTGCCCCCGTATATAAAGGAGCAAGGGGGGAGGGGTTGGCCGGCCTAGGAGGGGCGTGCCAAGGGGAGTCCTACTCCCACCGGGAGTAGGACTCCCTCCTTCCTTGTTGGAGTAGGAGAAGGGGGAAAGAGGGGGAGAGGAAGAAGGAAAAGAGGGCCGCACCCCTTGTCCAATTCGGACCAGAGGGGGGCTGCGCGCCTCCTTCCTTTTGGCCTCTCTCCTCTATTCCCGTATGGCCCAATAAGGCCCATATACTCCCCGGCGAATTCCCGTAACTCTTCGGTACTCCGAAAAATACCCGAATCACTCGGAACCTTTCCGAACTCCGAATATAGTCGTCCAATATATCGATCTTTACGTCTCGACCATTTCGAGACTCCTCGTCATGTCCCCGATCTCAGCCGGGACTCCGAACTCCTTCGGTACATCAAAACTCATAAACTCATAATATAACTGTCATCGAAACCTTAAGCGTGCGGACCCTACGGGTTCGAGAACTATGTAGACATGACCTAGAACTATTCTTGGTCAATAACCAATAGCGGAACCTGGATGCTCATATTGGCTCCTACATATTCTACGAAGATCTTTATCGGTCAAACCGCATAACAACATACTTTGTTCCCTTTGTCATCGGTATGTTACTTGCCCGAGATTCGATCGTCGGTATCCAATACCTAGTTCAATCTCGTTACCGGCAAGTCTCTTTACTCGTTATGTAATGCATCATTCCGTAACTAACTCATTAGCTACATTGCTTGCAAGGCTTATAGTGATGTGCATTACCGAGAGGGCCCAGAGATACCTCTCCGACAATCGGAGTGACAAAACCTAATCTCGAAATACGCCAACCCAACATGTACCTTCGGAGACACCTGTAGTACTCCTTTATAATCACCCAGTTACGTTGTGACGTTTGGTAGCACCCAAAGTGTTCCTCCGGCAAACGGGAGTTGCATAATCTCATAGTTACAGGAACATGTATAAGTCATGAAGAAAGCAATAGCAATATACTAAATGATCAAGTGCTAGGCTAACGGAATGGGTCATGTCAATCACATCATTCTCCTAATGATGTGATCTCATTAATCAAATGACAACACATGTCTATGGTTAGGAAACATAACCATCTTTGATTAATGAGCTAGTCAAGTAGAGGCATACTAGTGACGTTATGTTGGTCTATGTATTCACACATGTATTATGTTTCCGGTTAATACAATTCTAGCATGAATAATAAACATTTATCATGATATAAAGAAATAAATAATAACTTTATTATTGCCTCTAGGGCATATTTCCTTCACTATCTATCTATAATCTATAATCTATCTATAACTATACTAATTATGCACTCCCTAGAAATTACCACGTAATTAGAAATTAAATTACCATGTAAATTAGAAATTAACAACCGTTAATCTGGTTGGAGCAAATTGCACGGTGCAGATTGACCCATCTAATTCCCGACCAGTTTTTTCCCTTAGTTGAGTCAAAAAAAAAAGTAAAGAATCTTATCTCGGTTGGTAAGAGACCCCAAAATTGATATTATCCAAACTCTCATCTCAACAATTCACAAGAGAAAAAAGAAGACTATCTCGGTTGAGCCAAAAAAAAAACGAATCCTTTTTCGGTTGTAACAATAGCACCCAAAACTGATACGATCCCAACTCCCATCTCAACAATTCCCAGGAGAAAAAAAACATCTCGGTGCTACGTATCTCAACAATCCACGATTTCCACCTGTCCCGTAAAAACAATAATAAACCTGAAGCAATCTCTATCAAGTACATGGTCTCCATCTCTCATGCTGAGGCGCACCAGTCCGGATGCCCGTGGAAGATTGACGGCCATGGTCTGACCATGCTACCTGGCTAGCTTGATTTTCTCTCTAAACGAAATTCCTTCGCAGACGTACTCTCTTATGTCTCCCTTCTCTCTTCATGTCACGCGGTTGTTTTCCTCTCAGATTTCAACCAAATTCGCTCTAAGCTCGAGTCGTCGCCACCAAGGGAAAAGCACATCCTACCGTCTACTTTCTCTCCCATGTGTGTGTACGTTGAGTCTCCAGCCGCAAAGATCAGAGGCATGTTCAATCTTGAAGGCACAACATGCTTGTTCAGGTCAACTATCGGGCCTTCTCTGTGCGCATATCACCATATGAATTACAGGCTAGCTTCATGCAGGATCGGGCCAGGAAGGATTCTAGCCAGCTTGCATCATTGGAGTGCTGCAGCTGCCGGTCTGCGACCGATATCCCAACATGTGTGGCACAGCTTGCAACAACGCAGGGTACGTGTGCCAGAACCTACAGGGTTGCCGCGGCACGGCGGGCGGCAGGAAACGTGAGCTGCTGCGTGTTGCGCGTACCATGGCGTGCATGGAGGAGTTGCTGTGGGCGATGATGATGCACTACGACGTGTACACAACCGTGTACTGACACGCCCAGTGACCTTCGGGTGCTAGACTACAGGATTCTGGTGGACTTTGAGATCCCTGTCTTCAGCTAAATGATATTTGCTGCAGGAGCTATGTCCAATTTATTAGGATGTACAAGACACCGCCAAGACATCCGGCTGCCGGAGACAAGCAGTACTTCTTACGCGACAACTGCTAAAATTGATGCCATGTTGCCCGAGAAACATAGTAACATCAGCCCTGTTTTGGAGTGTACGGAGATGAAATAATCCATCTATTTTGATGCAAGTAATGTTGCTGACATTTTGAGACTGACCACAGGTACTTGCTCCTCCTACAGTTTTATCTTTGTCCCAGTTCAATCTGTTGCACTGCTATTAATTGTCTTAAAAATAGTAATATTGCCTATCGGATCCTTTTCTTTGTTAGTTTCTCAGATCACTGTTTTCTAGCTACCACATGATACGACTGCACATATATATACATGGTAAATTTTGCATGTTATCTTCACACGAAAAGATAAGAAAAAAAAACCCTTCATACACTAGGAACTTCCAGATTTATTTATGAGCTCATGACTATTCGAATAGTTTCCTTTTGATGTAACAAGTGAGAAATTGTTGCCTTGCATGGCTGCGATATTGTAGTAACATTTGAACAAAATGTTTGTTCTTTTAATCCTTTCAGGAGTACAATATTTGGCAGGATATTCATTTGAATAAGCCTCGGATTTGGGACTTTACAACATGGTTTCATTGTATGTTCATCAATGGCGACAGTGTGAAAAGAATAATTGTTGGGACAATTTTATGGGTAGTAGTTAGGTCACCATTAGGAAGTAACCGATGGACTTACATATGTGGGTATAAGGCTAATGGTTCGTTGCTACACTTTGCGGCATGATCCCTTTGTCCAGCCTGAACCGGTGTACGATGTAATTAGCCCTAATTGGTTTCCTTTTCTTCCTACTAATTTGTGTATTATATATTTACTAATTTCAGGCACTCTAGCTGCCACTAGATGTTAATCCACATATTCTCAATTATGTTGGCAGGTCATAATTTATCGTGAGGGTTATTTGAGTGATGGAGCTCATCCTTTAGGAGATTGTACCTTACTGAAAATTTCTCTGAAGGTAACCTTACTAGACACAAAGTATAGGACTTCTTTTATATTCATATAATTCTAAAACATGTAAGAGAGAAAACATGTAGGACTATAATGTCAAGACAACGTGAATCCTATGGGACTGAACTATGTTTGTGTGCATCATAGGGAGCATCAAATTGTTTGCAAGAGTGTGGGGTTATAAGTAATAATCATGTTTAAGTGTAGTACAAATAACCACCTATGAAATGGTATGCAACAAATTAAACAATCCATCTGTGGAATTTCTAAGCACTACAAACATAGAAAAAATGCAAATAGAAAAGAACAAACAAACCATCCAGGACACATTAGACAGAATTTTTCAGACATGGTGGAAAGGTATGGCATGCAATACAGAAAACATATTGTACTACTGCTTTACAAAAGCCAATAGTTTTTCCAGATAATTTACTGTCCATATAAATAAGTTCAACCAGATAAAAAGTTACACGTTTCTATAATTTAACTGGGGGCATGTAAAAGATGATGTACTGTATTATTAGGGAAGGAAAAACAAATCGACCACGTATTTGTGATAGCAATAAAACATTTCTACATGGATGTTTAATATGTTATCTTGAGTATCATTCCTAGATTTTGTAACATAATATCGAGTGCCAATATTTTGCTCCTAGGCTCCAATAGCCAAAAAGAGATTGCTTCTTTAAATTAACAGGTCAATTAATGTTCTAAATATAAATGTCAACTACATATATTTAACATTTGAGAAAAAAAATCTTACGGTTTAGGTAAATTAACTAATGTGTTAATTTGTCATGGAAACAGTAGATAAAAATGATGCGTGCATTTTTCTTTGAGTGTAGCATGAAAATAAAAATACTTTTAATGAAGGGGAAATCTACATTTGTATATTTATGAATAGTTTGGAAAATATTGTACGTATTGTGATGGGAAATATATTTATCTTTCGAAGAGGTGGGTATGTTACCGAATAGTTTATGGCTCGGGAACACTCAATTAGCAAATATTAGTGAATATTTTCAAGTTGTCGTCTATCTTCTCCTTCCGTTGACATATGTATAGTGTGAGTATAGAGGTACCAGCCAGGTCAAAAATATATAAGAGGTCAATATAATATAAATGTAACATAATTGGTAAACGATACATATATTTAAGTTATATGACAAAGAATCTATTCAAAAGAGTAGATCATTTCCGACACGTGGTAACCAATATGCATCGTTGCATGTTAGTTTCAATAATTAACTAGCAGTGTGACCCGCGCATTTGCGCGTCTAGATTCTCTACGTATATCAACATACATGATTCTCTACATGGATTTGGTCTCCAGAGAACATACGAACTGGATAGTATGAATATTATTTGTACATAAGCAACTCATTTTATTATTTGGTAAGACACATTCTTCTTGGTCTATTTTCGCTATACATCATGGGTTGGCAATTAAACCAAAGTTGTCATGATACTTCACTTTTAAAAATTGTACATAAAATTCTACCAAGAACTAAATCTAAGTATTGATATTTTTCATATATGTACGACTTTTTTCTCCATCGGCTCATCATTATCAGTGTGGTGGCTTGCCCATTTGTGCATTCAATGCTAATTACTATTTGATTATATTTAGAACTACATTTTATTTTCATATGGCCCAAATAGATAAATCTATGTGAAAGTTATATTCCAAACAAACATGCTAATTAGCTTCACAGAACATTTTTTTGGTCGAAAGTGCAAAGCTACTATTTAGTATTCTTACCAAAGTTGTACCAATATTTCTATTGAAGTATCTACTCCTCTACATTACCATGAAATCTATATTTTCACAGATTTCTTTTTTGAAATTGGATCTTCATATATAAGTAACTTCTTTGCATTTTTACTCTTTGAGAAATCCATCTTGAATTTTGGTGTAGTCATTGTTACTCCTCATCTTTACCATGAAATCTATCTTTTCACAGATATATTTTTTGGATCTTCATATATAAGTAACTACTTTGCATTTTTTACTCTTTGAGAAATCCATCTTGAATTTGGTGTAGTTGTTGTATGGGTGTCTATCATATATACTGGTTAGTTGGCAGCATAAGCAATGACTATATGGCACAACACTGGATACAACACATATTGTTTCAGATTGATTTTCATCATAGTTTATTTGGCTGCTAATACACGTATGTCCAGTACGTTTAATTCTTAATCTAAACCGTTATAAAGATGACCCCCATCATATAATTAACATATCAGATTATTTAGCCTGTGTGGTCAAATGTGTTGGATGTCTTTCCCCTGCTCTCTCGTCCGTCGGTCATTGTTACCGTTAGCTACTTCATATCTCACTGAGGTCACCACTCCGAATCAGAATGATATCTCTAGTTGATTGGATACTATAGATGTGCATGGTCTTTACGACAATAGACATTGTATTTTCTTCCCCCTACAAGTTAGCATGTACAGCCAGATATGCACATATGTATCATTCTAAAATATTCACACAATTATATTGACTTCTTTTACTCATCCATCTTTTATTGCATTCTCTATCGCCCTCATTTATTCCAGGAAATAGAAGCTGGATCGATTTGTTTGCTTGTCACTTGCATGTCCTATTCCTTTGTATTGTTTTTTTTTTCCGAATCTCAGCCATTGTAATGATTCGCGAGAACAGAAATATAAATGTTAGCACTTACATGTTGTCCATTCTTTTTTAAATCTGAATAGAGAGTTTTTTTTTTTGGCATGTGCTTGATGATGCACGCTGAGAGAGATGGTCAGCTTGGCTTATGTTTTTTTGTTTTGAGTAACGCTTGGCTTATGTTTGCACTATATATATGTTCGTACAACAGCGGATCGCACAGCAGGCCGCTCGTTTGGGCCACGCATGCGCATTAGTCCAGTTTTTTCTTCTTTGTCAACATCTTCTATTTTTTGCGAATTCTTTTTTATGAACGTCTGGGTACAGAATCTGCTATCCCAACGTGAAGTACTAAAAGTCTGGTTTTTTCTATTGTTTGAACGCAGAAGAAGAGGACTTCGGATTGATTTTTCTACTAAAATAGTAAGATGACATCAGCTTGTGAATTCTCATCGGACTCTACATCTTTCTAATGAGCGCTCCTCCTTCATGATTTTATCCGAATAGGACTCTTAATTAGTTGGCTGTCGTACCTTTTTTTAGCTGGTAAGCTGCCGTACTTTGCAATACCAAAACTATTTACGCGTTTAAAAAAAACTGTTGATATGTGACATGTGACATGTCAAATTATTTCGACGTGATCATATTTGTATGTAACGCTACATCTATTAATCTCACCGGTTAATTTCTAATATTGACGGTCAAGATAATTTAATCTATGTGACATGTGACATGTCAAATTATTTCGACGTGATCATATTTGTATGTAACGCTACATCTATTAATCTCACCCGTTAATTTCTAATATTGACGGTCAAGATAATTTAATCTATGTGGATGAACGTAATGGCTTATTTGACTTCTGTCTTAAGTATATAATAGATTATTATTAACATGTTAATTTCAAACCAAACATTCCAGACAACAATTATTATTGAAAAAATAAGCTATCTATCTAGAAATAAGCTAGCACGTGCGTCCGCACGGGTTGACGACTAGTTTGCTTAATTAACTTAACCTGCTAATTAAACCACCTAATTTGTAATTAGTTAGATGAGGGTACGACAGAGGGCCCCACCCCCTGTTGACCAGTCAAATGTTGACTGGTCAACTGGGACCCCCGGACCCACATGTCTGCCACAGGCACACTTCTGTGTACACTTGTGGGTGCACATAGCATTTAGCTTTTTATTTTCGGATTAATAATAATATTAGGAAATCATTTAAACTTTAGAAATTCATAGAAAATAATCCGTAACTCGGATGAAAAGGTTTTATACATGAAAGTTGCTCAGAACGACGAGATGAATCCGAATTAGCGGTTCGTTCGTCAGCCACATGTCCCTAACATAGCAAACATGCAACCGTCCCTTCTGTTTCATTTGTCCGAAAATGCCAAACTTCGGCAAAACTTTCCCGGATGTTGTCCCACTTCACCAGTATCGTGTAGCACCGCGTTAGAACACCTCTAGCCCTACGTGTTTCCCCGTCATGCATCTGTGTTGCATCTGTTGCATTATATTTACTATTTCTTACCCCTCTTCTCTTCGTAGACCCCCCTTTTTCCCTTTCGGTGGAGCTTCCATGCAAGCCCCCCCTTTTGACCATCCCGATATCGCCCATTCCATTCTCTCATGCTTGTATTAGATGTTGCTACTGTAATTGATTGCACCTATTCTGATTCATAGCCTACTTTGGTACCTGTTGTTGTACCTTACCTGCTTATCATAAACTGCTTAGTATATGTTGGTTAGTTATCCATCAATGACCCCCACCTTGTCCTTGTTGCCCCTGCTTCATCATCGATGACTCGATCAACATGATCGATGACCAGAGACCGACACAGCACCTCACCCCCTTTAGTTGTACGACTCTGCATAGTTACTATCAAGTGCCGAGGGTGATACCTCGTAACGCACTCTTGATGATAACTCTATAGTTTAGCTATTCGGTCGTGGTCAATGAGGGTGATTCCTCCTTCACCATTCCCGATACGGTTCTATCGTGCAACACCTTAAGTGTGAACCTCAAGGGTGGTTCCTCTTATGTTCACCTTGATGGTTACATCGAGTGGAATCCGCCGAGGGTGATTCGTCGGGGTTTCCCCTTTGATGTTTGGACACATGTTTACCTTAACTTTACATGAGACATTTGTGAAAGTCGGGCGGGACCGGAGAGCACCCGAGGAGTTACGGTGGCGGCTGGCTGTTTAGCAGTATCACCCAGGAGGGGGTGATAGCTTCGAACTTGTCCCGCCAACCGTCACTTCTTTATAATAATGCACTACAGGTTTGGGTATTTGTTCTGAGTTGGTCTTTGGCCTTTACGCACTAACCACCACGCGAGAATAGTTATGGGCCTCGGCGTCGTGGTATCGGCCGAAGCTTTGTCAGATGTCCAGTTCAGCAGTGCGGCACGGTTGGGCCGGCACCATCGTGTAGTGGTGGAGCCTAGATCCGCCCTGCACGCAATGATCCAGAGTGCAACGGGCGATGGGCCCAGACCCCGGAGTGCTTAGGATGTAGACCGGCGGGGACCTCTCTGCTAAGCCTAGGTAGGGCTGCAACGTGTTGATCTTTCGAGGCCGGGCATGACCAGGAAAGTGTGTTCGGCCAGACTAATCAAGCGTGTTGGAAAACGTGGTGCACCCCTGCAGGGAAGATTATCTATTAATAGTCGTGTCCATGGTAACATACGTTTAGACTTGTATCCTGATGTTATATAACTAGAAAATGGTTACTTGATACTTCTGATGGATATGTGGCTCCGGGATTGCTTTCTCGTAGGGAGTTGAGGAAGGATCTCTGGGCGTTAATGCTATAACATGCTTGTTAATTATAAACTGCTATTCTTTACTCTTCTACATGCTGCAAGATGCTCGGAGCTGCTTGAAGATGCTAATCTTTGATAGGCTAGGCTTTGACCCTCTATTCTGGCATTCTGCAATTCAGTCCATGGATACATACACTACTAGGGAAAAGCCTAGCATTAGCGCGGGTTTTAGGTATATCAGTAGCAGGGTGCCTGCGCTACTGATACGACGCTACAGCTAACTGGTAGTAGTAGCGCGGGTGCCACTCATGCTACTACTACATCCGTTAGGAGTAGCATGGATACCATCCGCGCTACTCCTAACTAGTAGTAGCGTGGGTCTGGACCCTCACTGCTGCTAACTAATTAGGAATTAAAAAACAAATTCCAGCCATGGTTGCGGCTGCTAGCTAGGCGTCATCGTCCTCTTCATCCATGGTCGATGTTGATCCTGGAGGGGATGAAGTCATCGATGGTGATGGTGCTTCCCCATCCAACTCTTCTCCACACCTCTCCTTTGCTGCTGCTAGAAAAAAGAGACAAGGATTAGAAGAGGAAGAGAGAGATAGAGAGGAGTAGGTGCAGCAACTCATCGGTGGCCGTCGGAGTTGGAGCCGAAACCCTAGATGACGCCATGGGTTGCGTTCATCAGAGATCTGTCCATCGTCAGGGGCAGCGTTCTGTTGGATCTTCCTCTCCTCCCAGCGGCGGCGGAGGAGGAGGAGGAGGAAGGAGGGGCAGCGGAGGAGGAGGAGGAGGAGGAAGGGGGGCTACGGTGGAAGAGGAGGTCGTCGGATTTGAGGTAGACATTGAGGTGCGAGACCAGCAGTTGCGGTGGGCGAGGAAGGGCGTCGCAGGTGGGAGGGAGAAGTGAAATCGAGAGAGTGTGTGGGTCTGGGATTGGGCCTCCGTGCACTATGTTTATACATGTGTCAATGGGTTGATAATAGAAGCGTTGGGTTTATACCCACGCTACTACTATGGCATGTCCCGGGGTGCACGGTGGAGACCACTTAGTAGTAGCGTGGGTTGTATACACTAGTAGAAAAGGGGGCAATGGTCCAGGCCGGGTCAGCCCATTAGTCCCGGTTCAATCCAGAACCGGGACCAATGGGGGCATTGGACCCGGTTCGTGAGCCCCGGGGGCCGGCCGGGCCACGTGGGGCATTGGTCCCAGTTCGGCTGGACCTATTGGTTCCGGTTGGTGGGATGAACCGGGACCAATGCGCCTCGCTCCTGGCCCACAACCATTGGTCCCGGTTGGTGGACTGAACCGGGACCAAAGGCTGCCCTTTAGTCCCAGTTGGTGGCACGAACTGGGACCAATTAGTTGCCTATATCTACCCCTCACCCGCGAGCAGAGCACTCCCAGTGCTCTGCTTTTCGTGGCCGGCGAGGGGAGAGCTTTGTGGTGCTCTAGCTCACCTCCTATGCACACGAGGTGTTCGATGGAATGCCCGAGCCACACTACTTAAGCTTTCTCCTCTCTAAGCTCGACCTCCAAGATCCATTTTCCTCAATATTTGTCTAGGTTTAGCGGTCCGTCTCGTCCCGTCCCCGTCTTCACCGCCGTCAATCGCCCGCGCTGATCTCGTCGCCGGCACCACCGTGGTGAGCCTCTTGTTCTTATCTTCTTTCTGAAAGGAAAAAAAATCATACTTGTATATTTATATAGATACTTGTATAATTTTCTTACTTTTATTATTGCATCTTATATAGTGCGATGGTTTTGGTATCCGCCCCCGTCGGCCCTCGTCCTGTCTATGATTCAGATGTGGTATATATTATCTTTTCATAACTATTGGTTCATTTATTGTTTATGACAATTATGCCGACCAACGTGACATAGATTTTATTTATCTAGGAGGTTGTTGAACCGGAAATTCCAACCGACCCTATTGTCGAGAGGTTAAATTTAGTTTAAGAAGAAAACAATTTGTTGAAGGAAAAAATTAGAAAAATTGAGGAGGAGAAGATGATATTGGAGTTGCATGTTGCGGATGTCGTCGATGATCACAAGATGAAGATGGATGCAATGCGCTTGAAGATTAGAAAGATTAGAAAATATGCCATTCATACTGAGGCTTGGTATCATTATGCCGTTGGATCAGTTGTTACATTGGTTGCGATTATGATTGCATTTGTTTTTGCATTGAAATGTTTTACATAGTTTCAGTCTATGGTTTAATTAATTTAGATGCTCTGCAGAGCTTTATGTTGTTAGATGAGAACTATGTATGTACTTTGGTTTTAATGTGATGATGAACTTCTATTAATTTGGTCACTTAATTATCTATATTCATGATGTTCTGTAATGATTTTTGACACACTTAATTATATATAATGCACGCTGATGAATCGGGAATGGATGTACGGTTCAAGACACACCTCCGAGTACATTAAGGGCGTGCATGATTTTCTCGAAGTGGCTGAGGCAAACAAGCATAATGGTTTTATGTGTTGTCCATGCCCTATATGTGGGAATACGAAGTCTTACTCTGACCGGAAAATCCTCCACACCCACCTGCTTTACAAGGGTTTCATGCCACAGTATAATGTTTGGACGAGGCACGGAGAAATAGGGGTTATGATGGAAGACAGCGAAGAAGAAGAGTACAATGACAACTATGTGCCCCCTGAATACGGTGATGCTACTGAAGATCAAGAGGAACCAGACGATGTGCACGATGATGCTGCAACGGGCGAAGCTGCTGAAGATCAAGAGGAACCAGACGATGTGCCCGATGATGATGATCTCCGCCGGGTCATTGTTGATGCAAGGACGCAATGCGAAAGTCAAAAGGAGAAGCTTAAGTTCGATCGCTCCGTCTGCTCCGACGTCTAGCAGCACAACCAGAGGCGGGAGGCAATACAAATACGGTCCATCATCTCTCAAGCCTCTAGAGAAGTTACCGTACATGAGGTCCGAGGAGGAAAACGATACGATTGTGCGGACCCACGTGAAGGAGTTCTTTGAAGGGGTGAAAGCAAAGAGACATCCACCTCCGGAGGAGAAGGTAGATCCGATGAAAGCAAAGCGCACTATCGATGCCCTAAGGAAACCACCAAAGTCTCCGCCGAGAACCAACTATGAGCGCATTACTGAACAGACATATCTCCAAGCCCAGCGGTCGGGAACTACTGTCAGTGCTAAAAGGTCAAAAGAACGAGCAAAGGGGAAAAAATTGCCCAGCTCGGCGAACAAGCACAACAATCGTGCCCCCCGCTCAATGTGTATAATGCTCGGGGGACGGTGGCCGGTTATGGCAATCTTGACGATTACCTGCCTGACGATGCACTTCCTGATTTCTTGGAGGTGGACGAACACAGATACGAGTACGGGAAGCCTCTTGTCAAAGATGAAAAATCTCTGACAACAATGATTGGAAGATTCCATAATTGGTACACGGAAACCTGCAGAGAGTCTGAGGGTAAGAATGCTTTGTATCTGCATATTAAAGAGGAGCACGATCTCGTTGCAAATGATCTGTTGACTGTTCCATTTGATGAGTTCTTCGCGTTCTTCAATCAAAAGGCCCTCGATAAACTAATGGTCTTCTGCTACTGTCTGTAAGTACTATTTCTGTCATTAAGTCTCTATATATATATAGTTCGGCTCTTTCATTTCATCTATTTATAATTAATTATCCTCAATATATTATGCAGATTGAAGATCGTCGAGTGCAAAAAACAAGAAATTTATGATATTGGGTTCATTAACACAAATATCATAGATGAATTTCTGGTTAAGAAGGACATCAAAGAGGCCGAGGACAACGTGCTACAATCATTGATAAAAAATCAAAACAAAGATACCATACTCTTTCCTTACAACGGCAAGTGAGTGTTACTGTCGTGTGCATATTCGGTTTCCCTTATTACTCGAGCGAGGTTATAGTAATGTAATTGATGAGTTATGCATGCGTGTGCAGGTACCACTATATTCTTCTGGAGATTAAGCTTGAGCGTGGACTAGTAACCGTCTTAGACTCGAGACGGAAAGATCCCAAATCCTATGCGGACATGACTGAAATGCTCAACAAGTAAGTTCAATCGATCATTATCGCACCATATCGGCAACTTTTTGTTCATTTCCTGATATCTCAAGTAATAATAATTATTTTCTTTGTCTTGCAGGGTTTGGAAACAGTTCACCGCAGAAGCTCCGGGACTGCCGAAGGAGCTGCGATATACATACCCGAAAGTAAGTACTACTGGCTAGCTAGTTGCGCGCATCTCCCGTTGATTCTATAGCTATACTTTCATCAATGCCATTTATAATGCTTCATTATCAGTTTGATTGACCTCTATTTCTCTTAAAGTGCTTGTGGCAGGAAGAAGGGAATGATTTCTGTGGATACTACGTGTGCGAGATCATCCACAACGCGACTTTGAAAAACAAGCGGGGCTACTCTGAAAGACAATATGAAGTGCGTAAGCAATAATATTCACAATTTCATTTTATTACACCATCATTTCTGTTGAGTTTCATTCATATATATGTATTAATTAACCCCCTTCTTCAAATTAGACGTGGCAGATGCGGAATGAACTCCTAGAACCAGATCGCATGAAAGCAATTCAAGAGGAATTGGCGGGATTGTTTCTTGACCACGTCATCAATAAAGCCGGAGAATACCATGTGGAAATTGATTTCAATTGCTAGGGGATTGTAATTATAAGAGATCTTATACATATTGTACATGCATGTATGTAGCCAGTAGCGTCGGATACTTGTTGTTCGACCAATCTCTCGGAGAAGGAGAGAGGTCGATCGATCACTTCTCTCGGTATGCATGAACTTCTGTACTGAATGGTTCTCTCGATCACTTATGTATATATAGTACGTTGAGTCGACCAAGCACGGACATAAGAGAGGACACTTCTCTCTATTAATTAGCTAGCTAACACAATATATGAAACACGTAAATTAACCCCCCAAAACCCCCAATCCTCACCCCTCCTTTAAAAAAAATAACAAAAACCCCAACCACTGGAATGCTGACGCGTGGATGCTTTTTGGTCCCGGTTGGTTCCACCAACCGGGACCAAAGGACCCCTGACTGGGCTCGGCGCACAGGGCCACCTGGAGGCAGA
Organism: Triticum dicoccoides; assembly: GCF_002162155.2. NCBI lineage: Eukaryota > Viridiplantae > Streptophyta > Magnoliopsida > Poales > Poaceae > Triticum > Triticum dicoccoides. The sequence goes on along the minus strand of NC_041385.1, from coordinate 794,159,595 downwards.
TTGGTCCCGGTTCTTGTTTGAGCCGGGACTAATGGGTGGAGGTATTAGTAACGGCCCATTAGTCCCGGTTCATGAACCGGGACTAAAGGCCCTTACGAACCGGGACTATTAGGTGTTTTTCTACTAGTGATAACCTACGCTACTACTATCGACTTAGTAGTAGCATGGGTTTATAACCCGCGCTACTACTACGGCTAGTCCCGGGAGGCGCGGTGGAAATCACTTAGTAGTAGCGAGGGGTAAAAACCTGCGCTAATACTATCAACTTAGTAGTAGCGAGGGTTAAAAACCCGCGCTACTAGTAAGTAGCAGCAGCGAGGGGTATAAACACGTGCTACTAGTAAGCGTCTGCCTATAAGATTCTCTCTAGTAGTGATACCTTCCTTTGATACCAATGCATACTTAGTATAGATCTGATGCTTGCGATTACTTTGGATGAGTACTCACGGTTGCTTTGCTACCCCTTTTCCCACTTATTTCTTCTTTCCGGTTGATGCAACTAGATGGTGGATCCCTGGAGCCAAATGCCACCACCGACGGATACAACTACATGGAGACCGCCGACGACCAGGAGTAGTTAGGAGGTCCCAGGAAGGAGGCCTTGCCTCTTCGATCGTGTTTCTTTTATGCTAGCCTTCTTAAGGCATCCTTGTTTAACTTATGTCTGTACTCAGATATTGTTGCTTCCGCTGACTCGTTTTTCTATCGAGCTTATGTATTCGAGCCCTCAAGGCTCCTGACTTGTAATATGGAGCATGTATGCCTTTCTTGATCGTACACATTTGCATGTATGATTAGTGTACAATTGAATCGGGGGCGTCACATAGGTTCCCACTCATCATAAAGTATTCTAGGGATAGAAACTTCTAGTTCAAGCTTTTCTTCAAAACATTGCATCATAGCATCAACGATATGTTTAGTAAAAGATTTGTTTTGATTATAAGCATGAGGAGAATTTAACACAGATTACAACAAGGAAATACAATCTATTAAAGAACAATTATCATAATTAAATTCCTTAAAATCCAAAATAGTGGGTTCATTGCTACTTAAAGTCTTGACCTCTTCAATCCCACTTTTATCAATTTTTGCATCTAGATCTAAAACTCCGAATCATTGGGACACCTTTTAACTAAAGTTGACATATCTCCAGTCCCATCTTTATCAAGATTCATATTGGAAAACAAAAATTTAATAGAAGTCACATCAATCACTTTTAGATCGTCATCATTATTATCATGAAAACTAGAAGAACACACTTTTACAAACCAATCTTTTTTAGCATGCATCTTAGCGGTTCTTTCTTTGCACTCATCAATGGAAATTCTCATGGCCTTGAGAGACTCATTGATATCATGCTTAGGTGGGATAGATCCAAGTTTCACAGAACCAACATCAAGAGAAATTCTATCCACGTTCCTAGCTAACTCATCAATCTTAAGCAATTTTTCTTCAATCAAAGCATTGAAATTCTTTTGCGAACTCATAAATTCTTTAACACTATTCTCGAAATCAGAGGGCATCTTATTAAAATTTCAATAAGAGTTGTTTTAGGAATTACCATAATTATAAGAGGAATTACTAGGAGACGACCTAGGATTAAAATTGCCTCCATACGCGTTGTTACCAAAATTGTTTCTACCAACAAAATCCACAACCATAGATTCATTATTATTCTCAATCAAAGTGGACAAAGACATATCATTAGGATCAGAAGAAACATTTTTATTAGCAAATAATTTCATAAGTTCATCCATCTTTCCACTCAAAACATTAATCTCTTCAATTGCATGGACTTTTTTACTAGTGGATCTTTCGGTGTGTCATTGAGAATAATTAACCATAATATTATCTATGAGTTTAGTGGCCTCTCCTAAAGTGATTTCCATAAAAGTGCCTCCGCAGCCGAATCTAAAAGATTTCTAGAAGCAAAATTCAATCCAGCATAATTTTTTTGTATAATCATCCACAAATTCAAACCATGTGTAGGGAAATTACATATCTCAATTTCATCCTCTCCCAAGATTGTGCAACATGCTAATGATCAAGTTCCTTCAAATTCATAATATCATTCCTAAGGGAGATCTTAGCGGGAGGAAAATACTTAGAGATAAAAGCATCTTTACACTTATTCCATGAATCAATACTGATTTTAGGCAAAGATGAGAACCAAGTTTTAGCACGATCTCTAAGCGAAAACGGAAATAGCTTCAATTTAATAATATCATTGTCCACATCTTTCTTCTTTTGCATATCACACAAATCAACAAAATTGTTTAGATGGGATGCGGCAACTTCACTAGGAAGGCTAGAAAATTGATCTTTCATAACAAGATACAACAAAGCGGCTTTAATTTCACAAGATATTAGTAGTAGGGGAAATCAGAGTGCTTATAAAATCATTGTTGTTGGTGTTGGAAAATTCACACAATTTAGTATTATCTTGAGCCATTGTGACAAAGCATGCAATATCCAACACACAAGCACACAAGAAGCAAGTGAAAAGAGACAAATGGAAGAGGGGCGAAGAAAAGGCAAAGTTTTTTGAAAATTGTTTTAGAAGTGGGGGAGAGAAAAAAGAGAGGCGAACAGCGAATAATGAAATGCAAGGGAGAAGAGTTTATGATGGGTACTTGGTATGGATTGACTTGACGTAGATCTCCCCGGCAACGGCGCCAGAAATCCTTCTTGCTACCTCTTGTGCTTGCGTTGGTTTTCCCTTGAAGAGGAAAGGGTGATGCAGCAAAGTAGCACAAGTATTTCCCTCAGTTTTGAGATCCAAGGTATCAATCCGGTAGGAGACAATGCACAAGTCACTGAATACCTGCACAAACAATCAACAACTTGCATCCAACGCGATAAAGGGGTTGTCAATCCCTTCACGGTAAACTACTCACGCTTCATTGGAGAGGTAATGGTGTTGATGTAGAAGCCCTCCGTGATCGAATCCCCCTCCGGCGGGACGTCGGAAAAGGTCCCTAGATGGGATCTCATGGGTACAGAAGGTTGTGGCGGTGTAAAAGTGATTTTGTGGCTCTCCTGGATGTTTTCAGGGT
>NC_041385.1:794144637-794156322 GCF_002162155.2 Triticum dicoccoides | reverse complement strand
ATATGCGAAGGACCTAGGTCAGGGGAGCCACGAGGGTGGGGGCGCGCCCTACCCCCCTGGGCGCGCCCTCCTACTTCGTGGCTTCCTCGTTGCCTTAGTATTATCCTTTGACTTCCCCTCTATGTCGAATAATGTACCAAAAAGTGCCTCGGTGATATTCTTTTCAGTGTGCATCACGTCGATGTTGTGTGTGCAAAGGAGGTCTTTGAAGTAAGGAAGATCCCACAAGCATGTCTTGTGAGTCCAGGCGTGTTTTGAATTATACCCCTTGAAATACCCTGGACGCTTTGGATCTGGCTCGAGAGCATTTAACTGATGCAAGGTCTCTTGGCCTATCAATGGAGGTGGTGCAGAGTTTTTGACAACTCTACCTTTCATGAAGTTCTTCTTGTCTTTCCTAAACTTATGGCGAGGATCCAGGAACTGTCTATGCAAGTCGAAGCAAGAAAACTTGCGACCTGCCTACAGCCAACGAAACTCAAGAGCTGCCTTGCATGTGGGGCATGGGAACCTTCCATGCACACACTAGCCAACGAATAGCGCATATGCCGACAAGTCATGCGTCGAGTACATGTACTAGATACGCATTATGAAGTTCTGTTTGTTAAAGGCGTCATATGTCTTGAACCCATTATCCCAAGCTTCTTGCAATTCGTCCTTAAGTGGCTGCATGTGTTGGAAATATGCCCTAGAGGCAATAATAAAAGTATTATTATATTTCATTGTTCATGATAATTGTCTTGTATTCATGCTATAACTGTATTATCCGGAAATCGTAATACACGTGTGAATACTTAGACCACACTATGTCCCTGGTAAGCCTCTAGTTGACCAGCTCGTTGTGATCAACAGATAGTCATGGTTTCCTGACTATGGACATTGGATGTCATTGATAACGGGATCACATCATTAGGAGAATGATGTGATGGACAAGACCCAATCATAAGCATAGCATAAAAGATCGTGTAGTTCGTTTTGCTAGAGCTTTGCAAGTGTCAAGTATCTCTTCCTTCGACCATGAGATCGTGTAACTCCCGGATACCGTAAGAGTGCCTTGGGTATACCAAACGTCACAACGTAACTGGGTGACTATAAAGGTGCATTACAGGTATCTCCGAAAGTAGCTGTTGGGTTGACACGGATCGAGACTGGAATTTGTCACTCCGTATGACGGAGAGGTATCTCTGGGCCCACTCGGTAATGCATCATCATATTGAGCTCAATGTGACCAAGGTGTTGGACACGGGATCATGCATTACGGTACGAGTAAAGTGACTTTCCGGTAACGAGACTGAACAAGGTATTGGGATACCGACGATCGAGTCTCGGGCAAGTAACGTACCGATTGACAAAGGGAATTGCATACAGGGTTTGATCGAATCCTCGACATAGTGGTTCATCCGATGACAACATCGAGGAGCATGTGGGAGCCATCATGGGTATCCAGATCCCGCTGATGGTTATTGACTGAGAGCGTCTCGGTCATGTCTGCATGTCTCCCGAACCCGTAGGGTCTACACACTTAAGGTTCAGTTACGCTAGGGTTATAGGGATATGTATATGCAGTAACCCGAATGTTGTTCGGAGTCCCGGATGAGATCCCGGACGTCACGAGGAGCTCCGGAATGGTCCGGAGGTAAAGATTTATATATGGAAAGTCCTGTTTCGGGCATCGGGACAAGTTTCGGGGTTATCGGTATTGTACCGGGACCACCGGAAGGGTCCCGGGGGTCCACCGGGTGGGTCCACCTGTCCCGGGGGGGCCACATGGGCTGTGGGGGGTGCGCCTTGGCCTAATGGGCCAAGGGCACCAGCCCCACATAGGCCCATGCGCCTAGGGTTCAAGGGGGGCAAGAGTCCTAGGAGGGTAAGGCACCTCCTAGGTGCCTTGGGGGGAAGGAAAACCCCCCTTGGCCGCCGCACCCCCTAGGAGATTTGATCTCCTAGGTCCGGCCACCCCCCTTGGCACCCCTATATATAGTGGGGGGAGAGGAGGGACTTCATACCTGAACGTCTCGGCCTTTGGTTGCCTCCTTCTCCCTCCCCAACACCTCCTCAACCTCCATAGTGCTTAGCGAAGCTCTGCCGGAGTACTGCAGCTCCACCAACACCACGCCGTCGTGCTGCTGCTGGTGCCATCTCCCTCAACCTCTCCTCCCTTCCTTGCTGGATCAAGAAGGAGGAGACGTGGCTGTTCCGTACGTGTGTTGAACGCGGAGGTGCCGTCCGTTCGGCGCAGGTCATCGGTGATTTGGATCACGTCGAGTACGACTACGTGATCACCTTGCAAGCTTCCGCACGCGATCTACAAGTGGTATGTAGATGCAAACTCTCTCCCTAGACTCGTTGCTTAGATGAACTCATAGATGGATCTTGGTGAAACCGTAGGAAAAATTTTAATTTTCTGCAACGTTCCCCAACAGTGGCATCATGAGCTAGGTCTATGCGTAGTTCTCTTTGCACGAGTAGAACACAACTTTGTTGTGGGCGTGGATTTTGTCATCTTACTTGCCTCTACTAGTCTTTTCTTGCTCAACGGTATTGTGGGATGAAGCGGCCCGGACCAACCTTACACGTACGCTTACGTGAGACCGGTTCCACCGACTGACATGCACAAGTTCCATAAGGTGGCTGGCGGGTGTCTGTCTCTCCCACCTTAGTTGGAGCGGAATCGATGAACAGGGCCCTTATGAAGGGTAAATAGAAGTTGACAAAATCACGTTGTGGTGATTCGTAGGTAAGAAAACGTTCTTGCTAGAACCCAATTGCAGCCACGTAAAAGATGCAACAACAATTAGAGGACGTCTAACTTGTTTTTGCAGCGATTGATCCTGTGATGTGATATGGCCAGAAGTTGTGATGAATGATGAATTGTGATGTATGAGATCATGTTCTTTGTAATAGGATTCACGACTTGCATGTCGATGAGTATGACAACCGGCAGGAGCCATAGGAGTTGTCATTATTTTTTGTATGACCTGCGTGTCATTGAAGAACGTCATGTAAACTACTTTACTTTATTGCTAAACGTTAGTCATAGAAGTAGAAGTAGTCGTTGGCGTGACAACTTCATGAAGACACGATGATGGAGATCATGATGATGGAGATCATGGTGTCAAGCCGGTGACAAGATGATCATGGAGCCCCGAAGATGAAGATCAATGGAGCTATATGATATTGGCCATATCATGTCGCAACTATATAATTGCATGTGATGTTTATTATGTATTATGCATCTTGTTTACTTAGGACGACGGTAGTAAATAAGATGATCCCTTATAAAATTTCAAGAAGTGTTCTCCCCTAACTGTGCACCGTTGCTACAGTTCGTCGTTTCTAAGCACCACGTGATGATCGGGTGTGATGGATTCTTACGTTCACATACAACGGGTGTAAGACAGTTTTACACAGCGAAAACACTTAGGGTTAACTTGACGAGCCTAGCATGTGCAGACATGGCCTCGGAACACGGAGACCGAAAGGTCGAACACGAGTCGTATGGAAGATACGATCAACATGAAAATGTTCACCGACGATGACTAGTCCGTCTCACGTGATGATCGGACACGGGCTAGTCGACTCGGATCGTGTAACACTTAGATGACTAAAGGGATGTCTAATCTAAATGGGAGTTCATAATTTGATTAGAACTTTATTATCATGAACTTAGTCTAAAACCTTTGCAAATATGTCTTGTAGATCAATGGCCAACGCTAATGTCAACATGAACTTCAACGCGTTCCTAGAGAAAACCAAGCTGAAAGATGATGGCAGCAACTATACGGACTGGGTCCGGAACCTGAGGATCATCCTCATAGCTGCCAGGAAACAATATGTCCTAGAAGGACCGCTAGGTGACGCTCCCGTCCCAGAGAACCAAGACATTATGAATGCTTGGCAGTCTCGCGCTGATGATTACTCCCTCGTTCAGTGCGGCATGCTTTACAGCTTAGAACCGGGGCTCCAAAAGCGTTTTGAGCATCACGGAGCATATGAGATGTTCGAAGAGCTGAAACTAGTTTTTCAAGCTCATGCCCGGGTCGAGAGATATGATGTCTCCGACAAGTTCTATAGTTGTAAGATGGAGGAGAACAGTTCTGTCAGTGAGCACATCCTGAAGATGTCTGGGTTGCACAACCGTATGACCCAGCTGAACATTAACCTCCCAGATGAGGCGGTCATTGACAGAATCCTCCAGTCGCTCCCACCAAGCTACAAGAGCTTTGTGATGAACTACAACATGCAGGGAATGGAAAAGACCATTCCTGAAGTGTTCTCGATGCTGAAGTCAGCAGAGGCTGAAATCAAGAAAGAACATCAAGTGTTGATGGTCAATAAGACCACTAAGTTCAAGAAGGGCAAGGGTAAGAAGAACTTCAAGAAGGACGGCAAATATGTTGCCGCGCCTGGTAAGCCAGTTACCGGGAAGAAGTCAAAGAATGGACCCAAGCCTGAGACTGAGTGCTTTTATTGCAAGGGGAAGGGTCACTGGAAGCGGAACTGCCCCAAATACTTAGCGGATAAGAAGGCCGGCAACACCAAAGGTATATTTGATATACATGTGATTGATGTGTACCTTACCAGTACTCGTAGTAACTCCTGGGTATTTGATACCGGTGTCGTTGCTCATATTTGTAACTCACAGCAGGAGCTGCAGAATAAATGGAGACTGGCAAAGGACGAAGTGACGATGCGCGTCGGGAATGGTTCCAAAGTCGATGTGATCGCCGTCGGCACGCTGCCTCTACATTTACCTACGGGATTAGTTTTGAACCTCATTAATTGTTATTTAGTGCCAAGTTTGAGCATGAACATTGTATCTGGATCTCGTTTAATACGAGATAGCTACTCATTTAAGTCTGAGAATAATGGTTGTTCGATTTATATGAGAGATATGTTTTATGGTCATGCTCCGATGGTCAATGGTTTATTCTTAATGAATCTCGAGCGTAATATTACACATGTTCATAGTGTAGATGCCAAAAGATTTAAAGTTGATAACGATAGTCCCACATACTTGTGGCACTGCCGCCTTGGTCACATTGGTGTCAAGCGCATGAAGAAGCTCCATGCCGATGGACTTTTAGAGTCTCTTGATTATGAATCGTTTGACACGTGCGAACCATGCCTCTTGGGCAAAATGACCAAGACCCCGTTCTCCGGAAAAATGGAGCGAGCAACCAACTTGTTGGAAATCATACATACCGATGTGTGCGGTCCAATGAGCGTTGAGGCTCGCGGAGGATATCGTTATGTTCTCACTCTCACAGATGACTTGAGTAGATATGGGTATGTCTACTTAATGAAACACAAGTCTGAGACCTTTGAAAAGTTCAAGGAATTTCAGAATGAGGTGGAGAATCAACGTGACCGAAAGATAAAATTCTTACGATCAGATCGTGGAGGAGAATACTTAAGTCACGAATTTGGTACACACTTAAAGAAATGTGGAATCGTTTCACAGCTTACGCCGCCTGGAACACCTCAGCGAAACGGTGTGTCCGAACGTCGTAATCGCACTCTATTGGATATGGTGCGGTCTATGATGTCTCTTACCAATTTACCGCTATCATTTTGGGGATACGCTCTAGAGACAGCTACATTCACTTTAAATAGGGCACCGTCTAAATCCGTTGAGACGACACCGTATGAATTATGGTTTGGAAAGAAACCTAAGCTGTCGTTTCTAAAAGTTTGGGGATGCGAAGCTTATGTCAAGAAACTTCAACCTGAAAAGCTCGAACCCAAGTCGGAAAAATGCGTATTCATAGGATACCCTAAGGAAACTATAGGGTATACCTTCTACTTAAGATCCGAAGGCAAGATCTTTGTTGCCAAGAACGGATGCTTTCTGGAAAAAGAGTTTCTCTCGAAAGAAGTAAGTGGGAGGAAAGTAGAACTCGATGAAGTACTACCTCTTGAGCGGGATAGTGACGCAGCACAGGAAACCATTCCTGTGATGCCCACACCAACTGAAGAGGAAAACCATGATGATGATCAAGGTACTTCGGATCAAGTTACTGTTGAACTTCGTAAGTCCACAAGGACACGTTCTGCACCAGAGTGGTACGGCAACCCTGTCCTGGAAATCATGTTGTTAGACAACAATGAACCTTCGAACTATGAAGAAGCAATGACGGGCCCGGATTCCAACAAATGGCTTGAAGCCATGAAATCCGAGATAGAATCCATGTATGAAAACAAAGTATGGACTTTGACAGACTTGCCCGATGATCGGCGAGCGATAGAAAACAAATGGATCTTTAAGAAGAAGACGGACGTGGATGGTAATGTTACCATCTATAAAGCTCGACTTGTCGCTAAGGGTTATCGACAGGTTCAAGGGATTGACTACGACGAGACATTCTCTCCCGTAGCGAAGCTAAAGTCCGTCCGAATCATGTTAGCAATTGCCGCATACTATGATTATGAGATATGGCAGATGGACGTCAAAACAGCATTCCTTAACGGGCATCTTAAGGAAGAACTGTATATGATGCAGCCGGAAGGTTTTGTCGATCCTCAGAACGTTAACAAAGTATGCAAGCTCCAGCGATCCATTTATGGACTGGTGCAAGCATCTCGGAGTTGGAACATTCGCTTTGATGAGATGATCAAAGCGTTTGGGTTTATGCAGACTTATGGAGAAGCCTGCGTTTACAAGAAAGTGAGTGGGAGCGCTATAGCATTTCTCATATTATATGTAGATGACATACTCCTGATGGGAAATAATATAGAATTTCTGGACAGCATTAAGGCCTACTTGAATAAGTGTTTTTCAATGAAGGACCTTGGAGAAGCTGCTTATATATTAGGCATCAAGATCTATAGAGATAGATCGAGACGCCTCATAGGTCTTTCACAAAGTACATACCTTGATAAGATTTTGAAGAGATTCAGAATGGATCAGTCCAAGAAGGGGTTCTTGCCTATGTTACAAGGTATGAGACTGAGCTCAGCTCAGTCACCGACCACGGCAAAAGATAAAGAAGAGATGAGTGTCATCCCCTATGCTTCAGCCATAGGATCTATTATGTATGCCATGCTGTGTACCAGACCCGATGTAAACCTTGCCGTAAGTTTGGTAGCAAGATACCAAAGTAATCCCGGCAAGGAACACTGGACAGCGGTCAAGAATATCCTGAAGTACCTGAAAAGGACAAAGGACATGTTTCTCGTTTATGGAGGAGACGAAGAGCTCGTCGTAAAGGGTTACGTCGACGCTAGCTTCGACTCAGATCCGGATGACTCTAAGTCACAAACCGGATACGTGTATATGTTGAATGGTGGAGCAGTAAGCTGGTGCAGCTGCAAGCAGAGCGTCATGGCAGGATCTACGTGTGAAGCGGAGTACATGGCAGCCTCGGAGGCAGCACATGAAGCGATTTGGGTGAAGGAGTTCATCACCGACCTAGGAGTCATACCCAATGCGTCGGGGCCGATCAAACTCTTCTGTGACAACACTGGAGCTATTGCCCTCGCAAAGGAGCCCAGGTTTCACAAGAAGACCAGGCACATCAAGCGTCGTTTCAACTCCATCCGTGAAAATGTTCAAGATGGAGACATAGAGATTTGCAAAGTGCACACGGATCTGAATGTCGCAGATCCGCTGACTAAACCTCTCTCGCGTGCAAAACATGATCAACACCAGAACTCTATGGGTGTTCGATTCATCACAATGTAACTAGATTAGTGACTCTAGTGCAAGTGGGAGACTGTTGGAAATATGCCCTAGAGGCAATAATAAAAGTATTATTATATTTCATTGTTCATGATAATTGTCTTGTATTCATGCTATAACTGTATTATCCGGAAATCGTAATACACGTGTGAATACTTAGACCACACTATGTCCCTGGTAAGCCTCTAGTTGACCAGCTCGTTGTGATCAACAGATAGTCATGGTTTCCTGACTATGGACATTGGATGTCATTGATAACGGGATCACATCATTAGGAGAATGATGTGATGGACAAGACCCAATCATAAGCATAGCATAAAAGATCGTGTAGTTCGTTTATCTAGAGCTTTGCAAGTGTCAAGTATCTCTTCCTTCGACCATGAGATCGTGTAACTCCCGGATACCGTAAGAGTGCCTTGGGTATACCAAACGTCACAACGTAACTGGGTGACTATAAAGGTGCATTACAGGTATCTCCGAAAGTAGCTGTTGGGTTGACACGGATCGAGACTGGAATTTGTCACTCCGTATGACGGAGAGGTATCTCTGGGCCCACTCGGTAATGCATCATCATATTGAGCTCAATGTGACCAAGGTGTTGGACACGGGATCATGCATTACAGTACAAGTAAAGTGACTTGCCGGTAACGAGACTGAACAAGGTATTGGGATACCGACGATCGAGTCTCGGGCAAGTAACGTACCGATTGACAAAGGGAATTGCATACAGGGTTTGATCGAATCCTCGACATAGTGGTTCATCCGATGACAACATCGAGGAGCATGTGGGAGCCATCATGGGTATCCAGATCCCGCTGATGGTTATTGACTGAGAGCGTCTCGGTCATGTCTGCATGTCTCCCGAACCCGTAGGGTCTACACACTTAAGGTTCAGTTACGCTAGGGTTATAGGGATATGTATATGCAGTAACCCGAATGTTGTTCGGAGTCCCGGATGAGATCCCGGACGTCACGAGGAGCTCCGGAATGGTCCGGAGGTAAAGATTTATATATGGAAAGTCCTGTTTCGGGCATCGGGACAAGTTTCGGGGTTATCGGTATTGTACCGGGACCACCGGAAGGGTCCCGGGGGTCCACCGGGTGGGTCCACCTGTCCCGGGGGGCCACATGGGCTGTGGGGGGTGCGCCTTGGCCTAATGGGCCAAGGGCACCAGCCCCACATAGGCCCATGCGCCTAGGGTTCAAGGGGGGCAAGAGTCCTAGGAGGGTAAGGCACCTCCTAGGTGCCTTGGGGGGAAGGAAAACCCCCCTTGGCCGCCGCACCCCCTAGGAGATTTGATCTCCTAGGGCCGGCCACCCCCCCTTGGCACCCCTATATATAGTGGGGGGAGAGGAGGGACTTCATACCTGAACGTCTCGGCCTTTGGTTGCCTCCTTCTCCCTCCCCAACACCTCCTCAACCTCCATAGTGCTTAGCGAAGGTCTGCCGGAGTACTGCAGCTCCACCAACACCACGCCGTCGTGCTGCTGCTGTTGCCATCTCCCTCAACCTCTCCTCCCTTCCTTGCTGGATCAAGAAGGAGGAGACGTGGCTGTTCCGTACGTGTGTTGAACGCGGAGGTGCCGTCCGTTTGGCGCAGGTCATCGGTGATTTGGATCACGTCGAGTACGACTACGTCATCACCTTGCAAGCTTCCGCACGCGATCTACAAGTGGTATGTAGATGCAAACTCTCTCCCTAGACTCGTTGCTTAGATGAACTCATAGATGGATCTTGGTGAAACCGTAGGAAAATTTTTAATTTTCTGCAACGTTCCCCAACAGCATGTACACATTCATATTCTTCCCCTGATAGTTCGGCCCTTGAATTATCAACGCCAGGAAAATGTTCTTTCTTTGCATAATCTGTCTAGGGGGAGATTGAGTGGAAAGACAAATACGGGCCAACAACTGTATTGGGTTGCCGTCATACCAAACACACTGAACCCATCCGTGATGATGCCGACTTGAGGATGCCTTGGATCTGCGGCTTTTTCCGCATATAATGCATCGAAGCGCTTCCATGCTTCACATCTGATGTGTGTACCATCATCAGATTCCCATCTGCATCTAGTTTGGTTCTTTTGCCCATTTTGTGTCATGTCATCTATCTGGCCGTCTCTTTGACCATGAAAAGACGTTGAAGTCTTGGTACGATTGGCACATACCAAAGAACATTAACCAGGATTTTGGTCAGCGTCTTCTCACCCATACTGTTGTCTACCTGGAAGACATGCAAATGGGACAATAGTTCAAGTCCGCATACTCAAGCCTAAATAAGGCACATCCTTTATCACACGCATGTATGTTCTCATAGGGCATCTTAAGAGCACAGAGGATTTTGTCTGAGTGGTACAGGTTTGCATGCAGTACATGGCCTTTGGGTAGAAAGCATCCAAATATTGTCATCATCGCGTCATAGAATTCTCCGCCCAAGTTGAATTGAGCCTTCAGAGCCATTATTTGTGAGATGGCATCCAGCTGACAAAGCTTAGTGTGCTCGTGAAGAGGACATTTTGAAGACCCCAACATATCATTGAAGGCCTTTGCAGATTCCTCCATCCCTTCATCTGAATCCCGAGCATCATCAAAGTTTTGCACCATGACTTCCATCCCTGTACCATGCTCGTCGGTGCGACGATGAACCACCTCAGCTCTGGCATGTTGGGCAGACTCACCATGAAATGTCCGCACCGTATAATCGGGCATAAAACCACTCTTTTGCAGGTGTTTGCTCATTTCATCCTCTGTCCTCCTTTCCCATTGGTTGCACCAGACACGGGGGCACCAATTTTTCCTCTGGCCATTTTCAAATGCGTCTTTTGCAAACCCCTTGGTTTTTGTTAACCATTCATGGGTAATCTCTTTCTGGCTAGTGCGACCGATGTACATCCACACACGATCACTCATCTTGCTTAGCTACTAGACAAACAAGAAATATATATAATTCAGCATGTATTTTCATCAGTTAATCTAGTTTGTCAATTTTATTACGTACATGCAACCTACACTCTAATAGGTAAAAATAGGTCCTAATCCCACCCGAGTATGTGTAGATTGAGTACGTTCTCCATGCTCTACCCCATTCCGAGACAAAATTTCGGCAGCACCTCCCTGCTGTTCTCCCGATACACGTATCGGCAAAAAGCTGAAAGAATGTGCATCCGGAGAACAACAGGGAGGCGTTGACGAAATTTTGTCTCGAAATGGGGTAGAGCATGGAGAACGTACTCAATCAACACATACTCCGGCTGTCCGTGGAAATCGGTGGACAATCCGAATGAGTTACAGTGATAAATATGCAACTGAATGCATATTTATTGATGCAACCCTTTCGGATGGGTGACGCATACTTGTTACACGATTGTAGTTACCTAGCTAGTTTCATCGGCGCGAAGGCATGAACAGAGCAAATAATTAAGGGCGGAGAAGGAGATGTCATTTCTTCTCACCCACGAATGCAGGGGCGGAGCTCGTCGAACACCAACCCTCGCAACGACAAAACTACTACACATTAAAATCGAAAGAGGAGTAACATAGCACTATTGTTTGTTCCATCAACCTAACTAAATATTTACAATAGCATGCCACCGAAATATATGTCAATAAGGGTTCTGTCGACGTCGAGGCTTCCTTCTTCTTCTTCTTCTTCTTCCACTTTTTCCTCCTCTTTTTCTAATGATTGTTATTTTCTTCTTCTTTTTCAGAACTAAACCTAAATCTAAAACTAAACTAAACTAAAAATGAATCTAAAACTAAATTTAAACTAAACATAAACCTAAAACAAAAAAAAGAAAAAAAAGAGGAGGAGTAAATCACTTCAGGGGAGGGGCGATCGGTGGAGAAGGGCAGGCGGCCTGGTGGAGGAGGTCTACCGCAGGGGAGGGGGCGGCGCCGCGGCCTTCCTCGCAGCGTGTCTTGGGCAGCCACCGTAGGAGAGCGGCGTCATAGCCGGGGCGGTAGGGCGACGTTGCCGGAGCGGCGGGTCGGGGCGGCTGGGGCGC
>NC_041385.1:794122490-794143989 GCF_002162155.2 Triticum dicoccoides | reverse complement strand
CGACGGGGGGTGGCGTGGTTGGGTCGGGGAGGAGAGAGGGAGAAGAGAAAGAGGTCACGGGGGGCGCCGTTATCAGCCGTTAGGTATTAACCTCTTTGCCGTCAGCTAACCGACCACAAAGAAGATTTGTCGTCCGATAGCGGATAACAAAGAGGTGGGGTGGTGGGCCATTACAACAATGTCTTCCACTGGTCCCCACCCAGCTCTTCATCGTCCGCCAGCCGACGGCAAAGAATCTTTGCCGTCAGGTAGCCGACGGCAAAGAGCTGGCTGATGGCTAATAGTATCATTGCCATTAGCCAGATCTTTGCCATCCGTTTTTTGCTAGCGGACAGCAAAGACCTTCTTTGCCTTCAGTAAGCCGACGACAAAGAATTGACAGATGGCAGATTCCCTGATTCCGGTAATGAAATAACTTTCATAGATAAAAACATAGATCTGATCATAAATGCAAAGTTCATCTGATCCCAACAAACACACCGCAAAAAGAGTTACATCATATGGATCTCCAAGAGACCATTGTATTGAGAATCAAACGAGAGAGAGAAAGCCATCTAGCTACTAACTACGGACCGTAGGTCTATAATGAGCTACTCACGCATCATCGGAGAGGCACTAATGAGGATGATGAACCCCTCCGTGATGGTGTCTAGATTGGATCTGGTGGTTCTAGAACTTGCGGCGGCTGGAATTGATTTCCATTGACTCCCCTACGGTTTCTGTAATACTATGGTATTTATAGAGCAAAGAGGCGGTGCGGGAGGCCACCGAGGCGGGCACAACCCACATGGGCGCGCCTGGGCCCCTAGGCGTGCCCTAGTGGGTTGTGCTCTGATACGTCTCCAACGTATCTATAATTTATGAAGTATTCAAGCCATTATATTATCATTCTTGGATGTTTTACAATCATTTTATAGCAACTTTATATCATTTTTTGGTACTAACCTATTGACATTGTGCCCAGTGCCTGTTGCTGTTTTTTGCATCTTTTTTACATCGCAGGAAATTAATATCAAACGGAGTCCAGACACAATGAAACTCCTGGAAGATTTGTTTTTGGCCAGAAAAAAGCCAGTGGGCCAAGGAAGCACCTGGGGCTGCTCGAGGGGAGCAGCACCCACCAGGGCGCGCCAGCAGGCCCAGGCGCACCCTGCTGAGTGCTGCCCACCTCGGGTGCCCCCTGGACCGCCTCTTCGCCCTATAAATTCTCAAATATTCCAAAACCCTTCGGGGTAGCCCTAGATCAGAAGTTCCGCCGCCGCAAAGCCTCTGTATCCACGAGATCCAATCTAGACCCCATTCCAGCACCCTGCCGGAGGGGGAGATCATCTCCGGTGGCCATCATCATCAACCTGGCGCCCACCACGATGAGGAGGGATTAGTCCACCCTCGGGGCTGAGGGTTTGTACCAGTAGCTATGTGTTTAATCTCTCTCTCTCTCTCTCTCTCTCTCTCTCTCTCTCTCTCTCGTGTTCTTGAGATGTCACGATCTTGATGTATCGTGGTCTTTGTTAATATAGTCGGACGAACGTCCACTAACATTCGCTAATTAACAAAATAAAACAAACCGATCTAAACCTATAAACTGAAAAGAAATAAACCAGTGAACCGGATCGGTTTTTGCCGGTTAAATAGGTTCGGTCGGCGGCGGTCCGGCGAGGCGAGACGGTGGTTGACGGCGGCTGCGGGGCTCGCGGCGACGCGGGCGGCGGGTGGTGGTGCGGTAGCGGGCGGTGGCGGTGGCAACAGCGGCACGGCTGAGGCAGGTGGCGGCGCTCGGCCGGAGGTGGCACAAGTGGCGGGCGGCGGCGGCTGCAGTGGTGGCGGTCGAGGCAGCGGTGATTTGAGGAGAGGAGGGGGTTGGGCGGCCACTTATAAAGGTGGGCGGAGGGCTTGGGCGAGGGGGCGGCGCGAGGAGAATCCGAGGCGGACAGTGCCGTTGGCGGCGATGGGGACTCCCATCCCGAGTCGGAGCGGGAGGCGGCACGCGAGCTGGGCCTTGGCCTGGCTTCTGCTGGGCCGGCCCAGTTGGATTTTTTTTAAACAGCGCCGCAAAGAAAAAAAATCCTAATGTGAACATGGACCAAAATGCAATTTTTAAAAATGCATACTTTCCCTAATTCAACCGAATAAAATTTCAAATTAAAACTCAAAAATAATTTGACTTCCAAATTTCCTTTCCAATATTTCTTCTCTGTTTTGAAGAAGTCCTTTTATCTTCTCTCTTTATTTTTATTATTTTGAAATAGTTGGAAATTATTTGTTGAAATCAAATTGATCCACTTTTCAAATTTGAATAAAATCAAAAATGAAAATTTATGAAACCTCCAACTCTCTCCTTGGGTCCTTGAGTTGCTTATGATTTCTTGGATCACAACCAAATAAAAACTAAAATGCAATAAAATATTAAATGCATATGAATGATCTACATAGAACATCCAAATTGAAAATTGAGATGTTACATTGCGCCAAACGAAGCCTTTGGGATCATGTTGGGTGATAGTTGCTTTGATCTTGTTGAAAAATAGAAACTTTTGTGCCCAATAAAATAATTTTAAGAAATCACAGAAACGTGATTTTGCTCTGAATTTGTTACACAAGATTGATATACAAATTGCCCACATTTTCCTAAGTTTATAGAATTTTTGGAGTTGCAGAAGAATACGAAGTTCTCTGATTACTACAGACTATTCTGTTTTTGACAGATTGTGTTTTCTTTGCGTTGTCTGCATATTTCGGTGAATATCTATGGTTTGTATTGGAGGGTATAAGCTATAGCAAAGTTGGAATACAGTAGATATAATGCAAAAATAAAATATGAATGGGTTTGCAACAGTACTTATAGTAATGATTTGCTTTGTTATACTAACGTATCTCACAAAGGTTTTGTTGAGTTTTGTGTGATTGAAGTTTTCAAGTTTAGGGTGAGATCACGATGGATGAAGGAATAAGGAGTAAGAAGAGCCAAAGCTTGGGGATGCCCCATCACATCCCAAGCTATTATCTAAAAGAGAAGCACACAACTAAGCTTGGGGATGCCCCGAGTGGCATCCCCTCTTTCTTCTAACGACCATCGGTATTTTACTTGGAGCTATATTTTTATTCGTCACATATCATGAGTTTTTCTTGGAGCGTCTTGTATGATATGAGTCTTTGCTTGTTTTGCTTTTTTTAATTCATCTATCCTTGCTGGACAAACCTATTTGAGAGAGCCAAAATTATGCTATGACTTGTTAGAATTGCTCTCTATGCTTCACTTAAATCTTTTTGAGCTATGGAATTACCCTAGTGCTTCACTTATATCTTTTTGAGCATGGTGTGTTTTATTATTTTTGAAGATATACTCTCATGCTTCACTTATATTTACTCGAGAGTTAATAATTTTTTTGAGAAATTCTCTCTAGCTTCACTTCAATTATTTTGGGAGAAGAAATATTTTATGTTCATGTTCTTCACTTAGATTTGTTTGATCTATCAAAAGCAACATATGAAATTAGTCCCAAAGTGATAGATATTGAAGAGGTATATAATAAAAACTTTCATGAAGGTCATTGGACAAAATAAACTTGATTCCTTGTAATATTTTTCCGATATGTTGATATAACATGTGAGTCATGTTTATGAGTAATTATGCTTTAGTAAGAATACTGGTGTTAAGGTTTGTGATTCCCTATGCAAGCATGAAAGTCAATAGTTATGCAATGAAATTATATCCTACTTGTGGTGCATTATTCGGTGTTAGTTATGCTTAATGCTTGCTTATGAGATTTTTTGTTTCTTGGTTGGATGCTTCCCAGTTGTCGGTGTCAAAATCGGCTGATCTCGGGTAGGGGGTCCTGAACTATGCGTCTAAGGCTAATGGTAATAGGAGGCGGGGGACACGATGTTTACCCAGGTTCGGGCCCTCTTAATGGAGGTAATACCCTACTTCCTGCTTCATTGATCTTGATGATATTAGTATTACAAGAGTTGATCTACCACGAGATCGTTGAGGCTAAACCCTAGAAGCTAGCCTATGATTATGATTGTTCTTGTCCTACGGACTAAACCATCCGGTTTATATAGACACCGGAGGGGGCTAGGGTTACACAGAGTCTGTTACAGAGAAGGAGATCTACACATCTGGATTGCCAAGCTTGCCTTCCACGCCAAGGAGAGTCCCATCCGGACACGGGACGAAGTTTTCAATCTTGTATCTTCATAGTCCAACAGTCTGGCCAAAGTATATAGTCTGGCTGTCTGAGGACCCCCTAATCCAGGACTCCCTCAGTAGCCCCTGAACTAGGCTTCAATGACGATGAGTCCGGCGCGCAGATTGTCTTCGGCATTGCCAGGCGGGTTCCTTCTCCGAATACTCCATAGAAGATTTTGAACACAAGGATCGTGTCCAACTCTGCAAAACAAATTCCACATACCACCGTAGAGAGCACAATTTTTCACAAATCTAATCTGCTGACAATTTTTCGACACCACGTCGTGGCCCGGTCTTTATGCGAACCGTTTTCACAACCTGCTACTGCACGTCTTGCGAGGCGGTTTCATTGGCACATCTTTACAAAGCAGATATCGTGTCCCCTTATCACGGGATTCTCATCAATACGGGTGTGGGTAACCCAACCGCGCCATCAAGACGACGCTTGGGAAATAAGTGAGTTTATAGGGAAAGTGGGGGGGCGCACAGTTTTTACCGCCTTTATAAAGAGATAAGGATTCCCCTTTTTCACCCAGGCCTTCTTCTTCCTCTGGTTCATCCATTCTCTCTCGCTCGAGCTCCAGCGCCCAAGCCCTCACCTTCTCCGCAAAGTCATTCAAGCATGTCCGGAGTAGGAGGCAAGTGGATGCCCTCCTCCGTCACGGAGGAGGACATAACGAAGCTACGGGGGGGCGGATACCTGTCCGCAAACATTGCCCACAGGCTTCCGGCCGAAGGGCAGAACATCCCCACCCCGAAACCTCAGGAGAGGGTAGTGTTCCTCGCTCATTTTGTCCGCGGACTGGGATTTACCCTCCACCCATTCCTCCACGAGCTTATGTTTTACTACGGGATCGACTTTCATGATCTGGCCCCCAACTTCATCCTCAACATCTCGGCGTTCATCGTCGTGTGCGAGGCTTTCCTCCGTATCCCGCCCCACTTCGTCCTATGGTTGAAGACCTTCAACGTGAAGCCAAAGGTGGTGGGCGGCCAGCAAGAGGAGTGCGGGGGCGACATGGTGGGCAAGATGCCCAATGTCACCTGGCCTGAGGGCTCCTTCATGGAGACCGTAAAGAGGTAGCAATCGGGGTGGTTCTACATCACCGAGACGCGTAACACCAACTGGGCGGCGGCCCCCAAATTTCAATCAGGCGTCCCCATGCGGCTTACCTCCTGGAAAGAGAAGGGTTTAGCATGGGGATCCACGGCAGATCTGTCCGGACTTCAGAACTGTGTCTGGAATATGATAAGCAAGAAGATCAAGCTCGTCAACATAGTACAAGTTATGCTCTTCCGCCGGATCATTCCGTGCCAACGATGGGTTTGCAATCTATGGGAGTTCGACCGGGCCGAACACCAGACACTACGAGAGATCTTCGGCATGACGCACGAAGACGTCTGGAAATTTCTGTTGAAGGCTAACGAGGTACCACCACCCATAACTGAAGATCGCGGACTCAGCGTCAAGTGCCCCGCCAATCTGGTATGTTCATGTGTTTCGCCAGACGTGCTTTTCATCAGCACATCTGGAGGAGGATCCTATGCCTCTTACGCTGTTTCCGTTGGATTGGGTAGCAGTAGCGGAGCGGATCGACTGCCCATCTCCATTACCGGAAGATCCGGAATCGGAGCTTCTAACGAGGATGTTGCTTCGGGCGCCCTATGAGGTGCCGGAGAAGAAGGCCAAGAAGACGGCCGCGGGGACCCGGAAAGGTCTCCGGCGCAAGGTTGTATTGGACTCATCGTCCGAGAACACCGAGACGCACTCCTCCCATGAAGGCGGGGAGGAGGAAGAGGAAATGCCTCCTCCCCCAACCGGGGGGGGAGAAGAAGAGGAAGGCCACCCCACAGGGGGAGGCCAGAATGCCTAAGAAGGGAAGGACATCCCTTCCGGACCACTCTACCACGGCCGCCTACAGCGACGAGGAGTGGTTGCCCCGGGACAAGCCCCTGGCGAAGTCGTAAGTATCCGTACTCTATAGCACTTCCAGTGTGTTTAGCTTCATTGCTTCATATAATGTCAAATGTGATTGTGCAGTCCGCCCAAAGCCCACATCAATGTATCCTCCTCGGATGGGTCTTTGATTCAGTCGGAGATGAATAGTTATTCACTCCCGACGGCAACCACCCCCCGGCCCGCGGATGACACCGAGGTGTTTTCCCTGAGGATACCGGAATAGGGGGCGATGGTCCTGGAGACGCCCCAAGGTGAAATCCCAGACGCCGGGCACATGGGGGGAAAGACCCCCATGGATTCTGCTGAAGGGGGCCGCAGCAAGTCTGGCCACCAGCCGGATACTGCGCTGGAACCTCCAAAGGTTCTGGATTCAGGTAGGCAGCCCCTTGCTAGGGAGGGCGAGCCGCTTGTGCTGATGACCTCTATCCACCCAGAGGCATCAGCCAATTTGCTGGAAGCGCTTCGCGGCGCTTCCATTGACGAAGAGCACCGTACTCTTATGACTACGGTGATTGAGAAGGTTCGGTCCGCCAAAAGCGGATTGACCGAAGCCTGTGCCAGGCTCCTAACAAGCTTTGAGGTAAGTAGTCACATTATGAGGAAATATCACAGCATAGACAGTAGCCCCTGATGCTCTGTTTGGTATTCGAAAACAAAAGTCGAACAGAGGATCAAATAACATCCACAGGAGTCTAATCAGAATATGTCTATGTGAATAAGCAGGCATCATTGCTGGCCGCTACCGCCCGCACTGCGGAGGTCTTCGGACTGAAGCGGGACCTGGGGCGGGCCGAGGAAGAGCTCGGCCTCGTGAAGAGGCATCTCGAGGAGAACAAAGGTAAGTGATACCCCGTTTGTGTGTCATATAAAGGAAAAATCGTTGATGCTAACAGAAGCATCATGAATTTTAATAGGGGCCACGACCGAAGTGGTGGCCCTTAAGAAAGCGTCGTCCAAGGCCAAAGACAAGGCGGCCAAGGAGCGCACCGAGCGTGAGAAACAGGAGGCTCGGGTTAATGAGGTCCATCAAGAGCTCCAGGACTTCGTCAAAAAATTCGAGTCCTTGGAGCATGACTCCAAGACGCAAGAGTCCAAGCTTGCGAAGGCCCTCCAGAGCGTGCAAGACGCCAAAGCCGAAGCCCAAAATGCCCTCTAGGAGATTCAGGCGGCCAAAAAGATAGCGGCGGGTAAGGCATTCCTTATGCAAAGCAAGCATGTGAAGTAGACTTTCCTTTTACTTACCCTAATTCGGAGCTCTCCAGGAGCGTTCAAAGATCTGCCACGCAACATATTGGATGCCGCGGAGTTCTACCGTGCCGAAGAAGGGAGCTCAACAGAGAAGTTGTTCTGGTCTCAATATACTGGGACCGAACATCCGGTGCCCTTGAGTGACCAGCTAAAGCAACTGGTCGAACTGCACAAGGCGGCTGAACTGGCCATGAAGGACCTCATAGTCCGCCTATGGCCTGGTAGCTACTTCGGCCTTGTAAAGTGGATGGTAAATGCCTGTCCGTGACTTGAAGTCGTTACGCGGTCCGTCTGTATTGAAGGTGCCCGCCAGGTCTTCGCCCGCGCGGAAGTGCACTGGGCGAAGATGGATGCCGAGAAGCTGGTGACGGAGGGGCCACCGAAGGGCAAGGCGCACCACCACCCCGAGAAGTACTATGACGATGTTATGGAAGGCGGCCGCCTTGTGGCGGAGGAATGTACCAAGGATGTAATATTTGAATGAATGTACTCATGTCATCATGTAACACGAAAACAAGTTCGTGTGCGCTATATAACGCTTGTTGATTTAAAACATTGCCTTCTATGTGGCCGTTTATAAAAATCTGAAATTGGCCAGTCATCGGCTTCTGCCCCCGTGTAACTAGTACTGGGGTGTTCGGGATAAATCTAAACACTCTTTATCCAAATTTTTGTTCCTTTAAGGAGGTGTTTAGCACAATGAACCAGGCAATCAGACTATATAGCTTTATCACTCTCACTTAGCCATAGAAGTCTATAATTTTAAATTTTGGCGTAGCCCCTGGTATTCGGAAGACCGAACTTGGGGCGCTATACACGCCTAAGTCGGACAAGGCCGATTCCTCGCCCGAAGCAGAAAAAATCTTTAAGGATTTGAGACCTCTCGAACAGTGACCAGCTCTCGCTGCATCATGACAGTTAGTTTTCGGCTTTCTCTACTGAGGTGCTCGCCCGAAAGAACCGGGACACAATCGCAGTAGTTCTCCCAGCGCTACCTTCGCTGATATAGCGGAACGGAAGGTACCAAAACATGGGAGCCGGGCAAACCCAACTATTGACCCAAGACATGATTCGGAGCTGATGCATATAGTGCTATAAGTTCGGGGTGCCGCACTGTCGAAAGTGTTCGGACTTTTTCTTGTCGTGTTATGGGGTACACTAAAGCCCCTGGCGAACTGCACGTACCAGAATGTACGGGTGCGATTTTTAATAAATAAGTAGTCAAGTAAAAAAGATAAAGAAAATATAATAATAAGCTGACACTGTATATTTTTTTCCATTGTTATTTAAATAATATGTCAAAGCATATGTATACAAGTAATGCGATAAGCAAAAATAGGACTATTTGACATGTTCTAACCAAGGGCAGGTTGCGTGTGGGTATGCAAAACAGGTATAGCAATCGTTATTAAAGACCACTTGGGTATTCCCTTGTACGTCAAAGCCTCTTGCTTCCTTGGTTTTTCCTTCCCGTGATGATTCCGATAATCAGGTTATCTGAAAGGGCTTCCCGAAAGTAGGGTCCTGAAAGAAAGAAACTGATGAAGGTATGCGGGTCCTGGGCCGGTTGAGCCGCATTGTGGACCGCGTCGTAGCCATGCCTCCGCCTATCCCCATGGTATTTTTAGTGCGTAATTATGTACACGCGGCACGAATATCGCCGCTTGACTGGAACTAGGACGGAGGCCGAATTGCTAGGCGAGCTCAGGGCGTGCCGGCCGATCCTGTTGCAGAGTACTCCGGTCTCGTTTAGCGGTGTCTAGGGGATTTATTGTCGAATTTGAGATCTGCCTAAGAAGGCTGTTCTGTACTTCTGTTGCGAGGGCCGCAGTGTGCTCCTTTGTACGGAGGGAGCGCTCTATGTTTCCATTGACTGTTATAACCCCACGAGGTCCTGGCATCTTAAGCTTGAGGTAGGCATAATGCGGTACCGCATTGAATTTAGCAAATGTGGTGCGTCCAAGCAGTGCGTGATAGCCACTGCAGAAGGGGACGATATCGAAGATTAACTCCTCACTTCAGAAATTGTCTGGGGATCCGAAGACCACTTCCAGTGTGATTGAGCCCATGCAACAGGCCTCTACACCTGGTATGGTACCTTTAAAGGTGGTTTTATTGGGTTTGATCCTCGAGGGATCGATGCCCATTTTGCGCATTGTAGCCAGATAGAGTAGGTTCAGGCTGCTGCCACCGTTCATAAGGACTCTTGTGAGGTTGAATCCGTCGATGATGGGGTCGAGGACCAGTGCGGCAGAACCGCCATGACGGATAATGGTGGGATTGTCCCTGCAATCAAAAGTGATCGGACAAGAAGACCATGGGTTGAACTTTGGGGCGACTGGCTCCATCGTGTAGACGTCCCTTAGTGCACGCTTCCGCTCCCTCTTGGGAATATGGGTTGCATATATCATATTTACCGTTTTTACTTGGGGAGAGAATTTCTTCTGTCCTCCTGTGTTCGGTAACCGGGATTCTTCATCGTCATCGCTATGCAGCCACTTTTCCTTGTTTTCGGCATTCAACTTGCCGGCCTGTTTGAACACCCAGCATTCTCTGTTGGTGTGGTTCGCTAGTTTATCGGGGCTGCCGTGAATTTGACACGAGCGATCGAGTATGCATTGTAGACTGGACGGGTCCAGATTGTTTCTTTTGAATGGCTTTTTCCGCTGACCAGTTTTAGAGCCACTAAATTCGGCGTTGACTGTCGTATCTTCCACTACAAAAAATACACTTCTGTGATGATACGTGTTTGTCACAGTAGGTCGCGTTTTCTATCATGCATGTACATCCATGACAAATTTATGACAGAATCAAGATAGTCATATTTGTGCTGTCGTAGAAGTGTTGCATGACATTACCAAAATTATCATCACAGAAGTGTCCACTTCCATGACGATAAATCGCGCGTCACAGAAGTGCTTTCGTCAAGGGTGACCGACACGTGGCATCCACCGTAACGGAATGCCGTTAAGCTATCGGGTCGGATTTTGGATTCGATAACCCGTTAACATCCACGACCAATGCCGATTTTCCACGTATAAATTCTCATTGGCTGACGGATCCACGCGTCAGCTCCGCGTTGGCACAGGTGTCACTCATCCAACGGTCGAGATGGCCTATGATATGTTGACACGTGGACCGGCCCAAAAGTGGCCCACAAAGTTTAAATGGGCCTGCCCAACCGAAGGCCCATAATATTTAGCGGGCCATAATGGGCCGGCCCAGCTAAAGACCCACAAAATTTAGCGGACCATAATGGGTCGTCCTAGCTAAAGGCCCACACGAATTTGCAGACCATAATGGGCCAGCCCAGCTAAAGGCCCACAAGATTTTGCGGACCACAATGGGTCGGCCCAGCTAAAGGCCCACAAGATTCTGCAGACCATAATGGGCTGGCCCAGATAAGGACCAACATTCTCCGTCAAATCGGCCCGTCAACGGCCAGTCCTAAACTTGTCATCAGTGCAGCCCATGGTCACTTCTGGCCCGTTAACTGTCCGCTAAGTCCCGGTGTATTTCCGGCCTGTTAAAGGTCCGGCTTCATTTGTGCCCATTTACAGGCCATCAAAACTTTCGGCCCATAAACGATCGTAAAGGATTTGTCATATTCGGCCATGTGTGACATTCGGCCTGTTAGAGGCCCACTATAGATTTGGGCCACTTTCGGCCTGTTGTCATTTCTGGCCTGTTAACGCCGGACATAAACCACGGGCCATATGTGGCCCAACGTCATATCGGGCCCATTAACAACCCATATAAAAATGACGATAATCTAGCCCGACCGAAGTTTCGGCCCGTTAAAGGCCCGTGTATTAGGTCGGCGCATTTACGGCCCGTCTGAATTTCGGCCTGTCAAAGATCCGCATCGTAAATGGGCCACCATTTCAGCCTGCTAAGTCCAGTGGGTTATTTCGCACAATCAGGGCTCAATCTCACTTTCGGTCTATTAAAGGCCCATGTTTTTTATGGGCTCGAGATTTTTACACATGTAAACGGCCTAATTTTACTGAGGGCCCAAATTATGTTTAGGCCTGTTAAAGGCCCACTATGGGCACAGGCTTACCAGAAAAATATGAAAGCTTATGCTGATTTAGGCCCAGATATTTTTAGTGGGCTACATGACAATTTCGGCCCGTAATCGTTTTTAGCCCAATTGGAATGGGCCCGACGAATATTGGCATGTTGGGCTCCTACGAAGCTTTCGGCCGAATACATTACTAAGATAAACCTACACTATACAAAAATAGAGTCGTAATTACTGCAGCGTGTGGCAGCATCATAAATGTTGTATCACAACAAAATAAATTCCAACCATACAACAAAAGGCCTGTTGGTATAAAGTTTACAGTCCTTCCAGATAAAAGCACCATCTGATGTATAGAAGCACATATCATTTGACCTGAGTGCTAATGTTTCAGGCTGTAGAATCTAATGGAGCAGCACGATCTCCACCTTTTTCCCGCCATTGCTCTTGAACAATGAAGCGAATGTCTGATAGTCTGGTTTCAAAACCATTCATATCTTGACGATATTTCTCAACCACTATTCTTGTTTCCGAAACATCGTCCATTAGGGATTGGACTTGTGTCTGGAGCACAGATATATCACTTTGTCTAGCAGGAAGATTTTGTTCAGAATACGATTTGGACGAGGTTACATTGACAACCAACCCAGAATTACGTAGGAAGGTGCTTTTTGCACTGTTAGTGGAGAGATACTGACGCACTGCAGCAAGAGGTGACATTGTGCATGTCGTAGCCTCGTCACCTTCAGGTGGTTGTGGCTGTTCAATCATTTGTTCCATAGCTTCCTGAAAGTTTGAACTTGTAGATTAGTCTACCAGATAATTTACTAATGAGACAAAAACAAACAAGGTAGGTTAAACATATATACATAACTTATTTTGGTGAACTACTGTAATACATTAGCATGTATTGTAGTGCCAACTACATAATAAAATCATTTTCGGAACATATGTCCGTGTAGCATGCCTACTGTATTGTCTATTTCCTCACATTCATTGACATCTAAGGATAAAGAGACATGGTTTAAAGTAGGATGAACATAGTATGACATCATTCATATCATGGGCAAACAGATGTAAAACAAACAGACTATTTTATCATTGTGTGCGCATGTGAACATAACAACTAGATTACAGATCAAGACCAAAAGAATATCCTTCATCTCTTTTAAACCATGTAAGGTGAAATGATACGTTAAGACAATTGTGTATAAAAGTGAACAGAGTAACTGACATTGGCTGCAAACCAAGTAGTTAAATGAACACATCACAGTACTAATCAGTTCAAGGCAGGAGGAGTAAGGACTTACAACAGCGGCTTGAACTGGTGTGCTCATGCCCTTCATCTTGTTGGTGTGGCAATCCTTGAAGATTTGCACTGCATTCGGTTCAGGTTCATTTTGGTCCGCACGGGCTTTCCTCTGTATTTGGAACAAGTCAATATAGATACGATAATATGGCACACAAAAAAGAAGGAAGTAGCAGCTATCTACAAGAGCCTCGCAGTGTGCAATATAGCTACGAGATCCTGTTGTCTGTTAGAATTTCACTTTAGAACGGTTGGTTTTATTCTTCAAATAGTTAGCCTAGAACAAGATACACTTGCAAGGCACATACATAAATACAAGTTCAATATGTGGTCTGATCAAATACATATAGCCTACCTGATAATTTGGATCAGACCAGTGTTTAACAAGGGCTGTGCAGTCTTCATCTGTAATATATTCCACTGGAGATGTTTGGGCGATTTCATTGTTATCCTTGCCTTCAAAGTGAGATTTTCTAAGGTGGTACTGATACTGTCGCAGAGCAGACTAAAAAACATGAGTGCATGCTTGTTTAGTTGCATCATCTTTCGGATCCAACTTGAACCTCATCTGTTTTAAAAAGAATGTGAGTCTTATTAGGAGGAAGCTAGAAAGTATATGACAGAGCAAGACAATATTACTAATTGCAATGAATAACATTACTTACGGGTAAATGGTCAAGGAAGGTGTTAAACTGGGTATTGTCTTTCTCATTCCTGTACTGGATCCACGTTGGGAGGATACATGCATGACACCTAACGGCAACGGCTGCCTCTGATACTAACTTGGCTGACTGTGTAGCATCACGTGGCCTTTTTAAACCTGCCTCAAAATGGCTCTCCATTCTTCCTCCTTTAGATTTTGTTAATCTGTCAAGCATTATCCCTGATGTCTGTTTCCGCTTGCGTCGTGGTGCTAGTTCAACAATGTATATGGAAAGTGTTAGTGTACATCAAATTGTGAGAGTACATATAAAGGGGCATGCAACTGCAACTTGACTTGGTCAGGTACCGTCTTGGTGTTGATGCTCATGAGGTTCATATGATCTTTCCAAGTCCTGTTGTGTCAGCAGTGCTTTAGAAGTAGTGTCAGGTGTGAAGGCAGCTTGGGAACTGGCCAGTTCCGGAGCAAACGAACGAGTAACTGGTTGAGATGCTGGTACAATTGAAGTGGAGGCTGCAGCTGGTGGAGCAGGTGATACTGTGTTTGTAGATTTAGCCGGTGGACTTGGACCTTCTACTGCACTATAAATACCAGCAGAATCTCGACGGCAGATCCTTTTCCGTTTCACCCGACGAGTAACAACACTCCCTACTATATTATTTTCCTTGCTCTTTTTTGACTTTGCCATGTCAAGCTGTACCCACAACACAAAAGAATAAAATTGCTCTTCAGAACTCATTGATGCATGATATAGACAAGCAATACTTTGATGTAAGACAACCGTATGAGGATGGAATATGTAAGAAAAATAGGACGGCATGACATATTCACAGCTACGATGTGCAAACTAAGCAGAAGGATTTTCAAGAAAATAGAAGTAATGCAAGCTAGACACCGTATGAAAGATGCAACCAATATTACTCTGCCAAGTTAAAAGTGTCTTGCCATAAGTGGAAATTCGAAAAATTAGAAGCAGTACAACATAGAAATCAATGCAAGATGCAACCACTATCAAACTGCCATGTTAAAAGCGTCCAATCATGAGTGACTGATGCGGGATACACAACATCAGTACTTTGATGTAAGAACATGGTATGATAGATAGATGCAGTGTATTCTATACATAGAAAGCCATGTCATATGCACATGTATAACGTATAAACTCGGCAGGTGAAATTTAATCAAAATAGAAGAAATACAGGCTAGACAACATAGACAACATGCAACCAATTATCACACTATCAACTTAGAGCAAGCACCTGCGATGGTGGAGTACGAGAGATGAACTCGTCATGTAGACTTGGGACTTCAACTTCATTAGTAGTATAAGTGGCAAATCTAGAGAGTCTCTGTTTGCGTCGGTGCGGAGGACCACCAACATCCCCTAACTTACTCTTTTCCTTTCTATTTTCTCATATTGCCTTATGAAGTCAAAACCACAAGAAGATGAGTAAAATTAGCTCTGCATAACTGGTTGATGCATGATACAGACGAACACTACTTTGATGTAAGGCAAGCACATGATAGGAGGATGGAAATATATACAAAAAAAGACAGCATTTCATATTCACACATACGATAGGAGGACGGAATATGTATGAAAAAACAGTAAGCGGAAGGCATTTCAACAAAATTAGAAGAAATGAAAGCTAGGCACCATATGAACACGCAACCAATATCACTCTATCAGGTAAAAAGTGTCTCGTCGTAAGTGCCATTTCAAGAAATTAAAAGCAGTACAAGCTAGAATACAATGCAAGATGCAACCTACATCACATTCCCAAGTTAAATGTGTTTTATGGGTAAGTGATCGTTGCAGGTATAAGTTGTAAGCTACGCAGATGCAATTTAACATAATCAAAAGCAATACAAACTAGACATCATATGAAAAACGCAACCACATATAACAGTTCCAAGTAAGAGAAAGCACCTGTGATGGTGGAGTAGGGGAGATGTGCTCATCATGTACACGTATGTTCTAGAAACAGGAACACATGTCATATTCACAAGCATTATGTGTAAAGTAAGTAGATGCAATTCAAGTTAGAATCAATACAAGCTAGACATCATACGCAACATGCAACCACATATAATAGTGCCAAGTTAGAGCAAGCACCTGTGATGGTGGAGTAGGGGAAATGTGCTCATCATCTACACAACTACGTTGACTGTCCAGACTTGTGTTGTCTTGCGAATCTTGTTGGGAGGATGGCGGAGTAGAATCTGTAGAGACCCCCTGTTTGAGTTGCTCCGAAGGACCACCATCATCCACTGCCGGTCTAATTTCCTTCAGTTGTAATGATTTTGCATTGTGAAGTCAAACCAATAAGAAAAAGGAATAAAATTCGCTCTTCAGAACTCATTCATGCATGATACTGACGAACACTACTCGGATGAAAGGCAAACACATGATGCGAGGATGGAATATGTATGAAAAACAGGATGGTGTGACATATTCACACCTATGATGTGGAAACTAAGCAGAAGGCATTTCAACAAATTAGAAGCACTGCAAGCCAGACACCATCTGAAAGATGCAACCAATATCACCCTGCCAAGTTCAAACTGTATGGCGTTTCAACAAATTAGAAGCAGTACATGCTAGAAATCATATGCAAGACACAACCAATATCACAGTGGCGACTTAAGGTGCCTTATCATAAGTGACTGATGCGGGATATGCAAGAATAGTAGTCTGATGTAGAAACAGGAACACATGTCTTATTCACAGGCATTATGTGTAAAGTAAGTAGATGCAATTCAACAAAGTTAGAACCAAAACAAGCTAGACATCATACGCAACATGCAACCACATATAATAGTGCCAAGTTAGAGCAAGCACCTGTGATGGTGGAGTAGGGGAGATGTGCTCATCATCTACACAGCTATGTTGAATGTCTAGCCTTGCGTTGTCTTGCGAATCTTGTTGGGAGGATGGCGGAGTAGAATCTATAGAGAACCTCCATTTCAGTTGCTGGAAGGACCACCATCATCCAATGCCTTGCCAATTTCCTTCAGCTTTATTGATTTTGCATTGTGAGGTCATACCGACAAGAAAAAGGAATATCATTCGCTCTTAAGAACTCATTCATGCATGATACTGATGAACACTACTCTGATGAAAGGCAAAGTCATGATACGAGGATGGAATATGTACGAAAAATGGACGGCTTGACATATTCACACCTATGATGTGGTAACTAAGCAGAAGGCACTTAAACAAATTAGAAACACTGCAAGACACCATATGGAAGGTGCAATCAATATCACTCTGCCAAGTTAGAACTGTCTCGTCATAGGTGGCGTTCATTTAACTAGAAGCAATACATGCTAGAAATCATATTCAAGACGCAAACCAATATCACACTGCCAACTTAAAGGTGTCCCATCATAAGTGACTGATGCAGGATACACAAGAAGAGTAGTTTCATGTAAGAACATGGTGTGATAGACAGATATAGTCTGTACCAAAAACAGGAAAGCATGTCATATTCACATGTATCATGTGTAAGCTAAGCAGATGCAGTTTGCACTAATTAGGAGCAATACGAGCTAGACACCATATGCAACATGCAACCAGATATCACACTGCCAAGTTAGAGCAAGCACCTTGGATGGTGGAGTAGGGGAGCGGAAACTTGGACCTTGTAATGCACTATTAGTACAAGGAGAATCGGTACAGATGCTCCGTTTACGTTGCTGCAGAGGACCACCATCATCGCCTTCCTTACTCTTTTCCTTCCTCTTTCTTGATTTTGCCTTGTCAAGTCAAACCCACAAGAAAAAGGAATAAAATTTGCTCTTCAGAACTCATTGATGCATGATACTGACGAACACTGCTTTCATGTAAGGCAGCCGCATGATAGGAGGATGGAATATGTATGAAAAATAGGATGGCGTGACATATTGACATGTATGATGTATAAAGTGTAAACTAAGCACAAGGTGCTTGAACTTGTTAGAATCGATGCCAGCTAGAAACCATATGAAAGATGAAACCAATATCACTCTGCCAAATAAAAAAGTGCCCTAACAAATGTATTTGACCAAATTAGAAGCAATACAAGGAAACAGGCTAGAAATAATATGCAATATGCAACGAATAAAGGTGACTCATCGTAAGTGATTGATGCAGGATACAGAAGAGAGGTAGTTTCATGTAAGAACAAGGTTAACACAAAGATGCAGTGTGTACCAAAAATAGGAAGGCATGTCATATTCATAGGTATAGTGTGTAAACTAAGAAGTTGCAATTTACCCTAATTAGAAGCATTACAAGCTAGACACCGTATGCAACATGCAACCACATATCACACTGCGAAGTTAGAGCAAGCACCTATGATAGTGGTGTAGGGGAAGTGCGGTCTTCAGGTACAGAGCTACGTTCAATATCTTCATTTAGGCTTGTTGTTCCTTGAGAATCATGTGGAGAGGATGAAATTGCATTCTTTATAAGAGTATTGCATCTCATATTAACACACGCGTGTGACTGTCTCATCATAAGCGATAGATGCGGGATACACAAGAACAGTAGTTTGATGTAAGAACATGGTGTGATAGGCAGATGTAGTATGTACCAAAAACAGGAAGGCGTGTCATATTCACATGTATAATGTGTAAGCTAAGGAGATGCAATTTAACAAATTAGGAGCATTGATGAGGGATACACAAGAAAAGTAGTTTGATGTAAGAACATGGTTAATAGAAAGACGTAGTATGTACCAAAAACAGGAAAGCATGTCATATTCACAGGTATAATGTGTTAACTAAGCAGATGCAATTTACCCTAATTAGAAGCATTACAAGGTAGACACCATATGCAACACGCAACCACATATCACACTGCCAAGTAAGAGCAAGCACCTGCGATGGTGGTGTGGGGGAATTGCGGTTATCAACTAGAGAGCTACGTTGACTATCTTCATTTAGCCTTGCTGTTTCTTGAGAATCATGTGGGGAGGATGACACTGCACTCTTTAAATGAGTAGGGCGTCTCACAGTAACCCACCCGGGTGACTGTCTCATCATAAGTGATTGAGGAGGGATACAAAAGAGCATTAGTTTGATGTACGAACATGGTTAATAGACATATGTAGTATGTATCAAAAACAGGAAGGCATGTCATTATGAAAGGTATAATGTGTAAAGTAAGCAGATGCAATTTAACCAAATTGGAAGCAATACAAGCTAGACACCATATGCAACATGCAACCACATTTGATAGCGCGAAGTTAAAGCAAGCACCTGGGATGGTTGTGTGTGGCAATTGAGATCAGCAACTGCAGAGCTACGTTTACTATCTCCAACTACTGACACTGCACCCATTAGAGCGCTGAAACGCTTAGTGCTTATCTTCGAATTACACTGGAGTGACTTCTGTCTTTTCTTTTCTGCATTCATCAACACTGCCTCGGAGTATGAAATACCCATGCATAAAAAAACAATAGTGTGAGTATGGGTGAAGTTTGTGCACAATTAGTAAAGTGTAAAGGTAGCAGATAGCAGGTCGGTGAGAAATAAATGACGGGAGACATATGATAGCTCTACAACATGCAAGGCACACTAAATTACTACAGGATTCTATGAAAATAACATTCGACTGAAAGCAAATAGGTCAGTCCATTTTTTCTGCATCGTCCGATGTACAAAGAACGGGCAGATCGCCTTCATCTACCTCCAGCCAGTCAGTGTTGACGATCTTCCTCGAAATGCCAGCGACCACCGACCCAGTATTCCTCCCCTGCCTACGCCCTCCCCTCGACCACACCGCACCGCCGTGGTTGGTACCACCCCCCGGCCATCCATTCAAGCCCCGACGACCTCCAGATCGGGCGCAAGCAGCTCCTGCGCCCCACACCCCTATGATAGACACCAATGCCCCGCTTCCCCGGGGAACAGGTGGAATAGGTGCTCCGCATGCCTAAGCGGGTGTTTCTTCTTTTAATTGCGGTTCGACTGATCCTGAATTGAAATCCAGGCGGGCTACTGACCTCTAGCAAAGGTGAAATAGTAAAAGGGAGGAAACCTTGTGCATTTAGTATCACGAAGAAGATGCAGTAAGAAGCGCTCAACTAGTTTCTTTCGTGGGATGAATACGGTGTGAGCGGAGACGTAAGGTATGCACGAATAAGGCAAGAGGAGTACCTCTTTCTGCTGGCAGTGTTGAGTCCTCCTTCTGTTTTTCTGACGATCTTCTTGTTGTTCGCCGGAAACCATAAGTTGTGGAGGACAGTGCAGCCTTGGACAAACCCATGGCCAAGTTGTTGAGTGTGGTGCGGTGGCCGTCTGTCGGCGGCGGGCAAGCAGATCCGAGGCGGCGAACAACGGCGTAGCGGGAACAGCTCCGGTGCAGTGGACGGTTGTGACGGTGGAGCCACAGTAGTGAGGCGCAGGACGGCGTGGTCGGAGTGGTTCTGGTATGGCGCACGTCGGTGTCGGCGTCATGGAGGGAGCTCTCCCTCGGCTTCAGCTGCTAAGTCCTTGAGGGCGTTGCGGTTGCGGTTGCGTTTGACGATGACATCAGGGTACCGGCTCCGGCGTGATGGAGGAGGGCGGCGGTGGATTGGCCGCTATGGGGTGGAGGACGGAGGAGGTTGGGGTTTCGCGGCTGGTGGAAGGGCGTTTTCGCGCCCACGGAGTATGAATGGGGAAACGGAGGGAGGCGGGGAACTAAGGGGGGAACAATGTTTCGGTTTGAGACGCGCTTGTTTGAAATTTGGGGAAAGATACAAACTTTACCCCCATCTAAAATTTCGGACATATTGCGGGTTGGGGGTAGGACAATCATGTCAGGTGTCCCAAATGTGGGCGGGATAGATTTCGGCCGAGCGCATGGGTGTTTAGGCGCCCACGGCGTATGAATGCTTCTCGGAGGCGGTTGAGACTGGCGTCTTGGTGAAGTTACAAACCTACCCCGGTTTAGACCTTTGGACATCGGGCCGATAGGCTACACGGGCCAGAGTCAGGACAGTAATTTCCTACCACCAAACATTAGTCTCGCGCGGTTTCTGGTGACCATAGGCCTATTTGGCACTTCGTTCAATATGTGGGAGCAGAAGCATTAATGTTTTCGGTTCTCTTGAATTGAACTTTCAGGATTTGTCAAACTTCACAAATCTTTACTCTTGAAAATCCTAAAGCTACCATTATTTTGGAATGGAGGGGGTACATTTGAATATACATTGTACACGAGTATATATTAAAAAATATGCAACTTACCTCAGTTCATGCATGGTTCCAGATATAATCTCCTTGGTTGCAAAAAATAAAAAGTTAGATATGCGTATGAATATATATATATATACATGTTCAAACTCACAACAAATATTGATGCCCCCTTTTACATCTGATTTACAAATGCCATTATCTCGGGTTCAAATAGATGAATGCACTTCCTATGAATTCGAATCTTCGAAACCCCCTTTATGTTGAATTCGACATGTATTCTATTTCGTCGCTAGCAATTTGGAATGTATCCATGCAAGTGACAAATGTATAAAGTGCTTCACACTAACAACATGGAGTGCACTAATTAATGTTTATATATGAATTGCAAAAGCATCCATTGCCTGTATTTCAAACCGCTCTCACTCTATGGATCAATAATATGAAATAAACACATGCACATGCTAGAATTCAATAGAGTATGGGTGTCTGATAGACCGATTTTCGTCCATACGCAATTTGCAAAATTCATGATCTCATCCAAAAATAATAATGCCATTTATATTTTAATTTAATGCGTAGAACTGCCTTTTACACATAGATGCACTATGCCTCGCCCCTTTCTCACAAATGTGTTATATATCTCTCTATCTAACGCATAAGTGCACACACTTTATATGCATCGGCATTTCTCTTTCACAGATGCTCACAATCTCTCTCAGGGTGTCGAGGCGTCTCACGCACATGCTCTCTATGTTTCTCTCTCTCTCTCTCTCTCTCTGACTACCATGTACCACTCTTTTCACTAATCTCAGTTGGAAAAGACTATTTCTCTCGCATGCATATATACACACGCACGGTCTCTACTAGCCCTCTATACGCACATATATGTGCCTATGTGTCTCCCGCACGCACATTATCTTTAGGCCTCTCTCGCACAC
>NC_041385.1:794120861-794122291 GCF_002162155.2 Triticum dicoccoides | reverse complement strand
ATATCATTCGGTAGGATATCCCTGGCTGTTAGGCTGGATGGCAATACAAGGCAAAGTTTTACCCTAGTTAGGATCGGACCCTTGCAGTTGAAGAAAGAGCCTACTCCTGGTACTATATATTAGTGATAGGGGTGTGTACAAAGTACACGTGAATACCAAGCATTGTGCGTGTGTGTATACTATCGACGAACTAGCCCCCAAGCTTGTATAACATACTAAGGGCCTAGTGTTACAAATAATATATAGTCGGCTTATCACTAGTGGGGATAGAGTCCTCCGTGACTCTGGTAGCTTCGTGTTGTACGTCGAGTCCTCCACATGGGTCTTCGTATAACACGTCTCGGTCCAACCTATATGTGGCGCAGGATGGAACCGACCCATGAGTCTTCATGTTGACCCACCACAACTAGAAATGATGTGCCCACCACACCAAACACGCAATCGGCCACTAAGAAAATAAGCATATACAATAGTACAACAGTATCTAGCTCACGATACGTCTCATATTTTGTTGATGACACTGATGGACTTTCCATTTGATGCGTGCTCTGTATTTTGTTGATGACACTTACGGTCATTGTATTTGAAGCGAAAGCATGATATGGTCACTGGACTTCAGAATAAGCTCATCACGGTCACCACATACATTTTGTCATGCTAACCAACATGTGGTTGGATGGTTAGGAGGATAGTGATTTCTCGAGCCCACCAAGGTTAAAGTCCCGGTGCTCGCATTTATCTTGTGTTAATTACAGTATTTTCGGTGATGCACGTTCAGTGGGAGGAGACGTTCCACTCGACTATGAGGCACCTATGGTGACTTCCTAAAATCTCAAGATCATATATGTTGGCCCACTCTCTCGAAGGTGCTCATAGGGGTAGGGTTCGCGTGTGTGCGCTTATAGAGGTGAGTGCTTGCGCGTATATATGAGCCCTTGCGTCTCTACCGTGTTAAACAAAAACATGTCATGATTATACGGTCACTGGCTCACCCGTACAACTCTTTGTTTTGTTGATGACACAATCAATTGACCAGTCAAACATTCCTCGCGGTGCAACTAGTGTTGCACCATCGGGGCGCGTAACCGTGGGGCCCACCTATGAACACGTATATGAAAGAAAGAAATGGTAGTTGAGTATGTACTGTGTTAATAAAATAGGAGTACATTTTAGGGTGATCATACGGTCACTCGCTCACCATATAGCTCCGTAATTTGTTGATAACACGATCAATTGACCAATCATAAGGTCCACATTCAGCAGCGCACATTACCATAGGGCCCGCCCGTCAGCGCGTATATGAAGGACAGAAATGGTAATAAATTAGTGGTCGGTGGGTATTCGAAGTCGTGAGACCTCTGGTTGGCAGTCACCGGCGGTTGGGGGGCGTTCATTGGGCGGTGGGGTGGGGATCGCCGGAGAAAAAGCTC
>NC_041385.1:794087302-794120546 GCF_002162155.2 Triticum dicoccoides | reverse complement strand
GCCGGTGCGGCAGCGGACCGGCGGTGGGGAGTGGTGTCAGGACCCCGATTCTAAGTCACACCGATCTAGCATGTAGCACATCATATCACTTTGCGGCCTCACGCACGGTATTCCCACGGATGCCACCTTACCTGGCCCGAGACCGTTTGCGCCTTTTGGCTCACGTATATGATAGTGCCGCTAGCATCCATATGACAAAGAACCCGGGATGACATGGCTAGTCGTGAACCCAAAGTGGCACTAACTTACAGGGACAAGTATACATGACCCAGCAACGAACATGTCGGTCATCAGCGAGTGAATCTGGGCTAGGGCAACTGGGCTATCAGGACTCCGGTAAACCGGGCTATAGCAGGCTAACAGGACTCCGGTAGACACCGCGTGACATTTCCTTGAAGGGACAAACATAGGAACGAAGAAGGACACATGAAGGCCAGCCTAAGTGTTCCGGAGCAGTAGCAAGCTACCAAGGCTCACTGGAAGCACTAGGAGACATTTCCCGGTAAGAGAGGCTACCAAAGATAAACAACTAGATAGTCAGATTCCACACATATCAAGCATTTCAAATCATACACACAATATGCTCGATATGTGCAAATACAACATGGCATCACAACATAATTCTACGACTCAAAGTATTTATTCAATAGGCTCCGAGCAGCGAGATATTACAAACATGGGTCTCATGACCCAACACTCAGAGCATACAAGTCAAAGCACACGCGAAAGCTTAACATGTCTGAGTACAGACATCTATAAATGAAAAAGGCTGAGAAGCCTGACTATCTACCAGATCCTGCTGGGGGCACAAGATCGTAGCTGAGGTAACAAGCTAAACGTCGAAGTCCACACGGAACTACTAGCGAGACTGAAGTCTCTCTGCAAAAACATAAAATAGGCAAACGTGAGTACAAATGTACCCAGCAAGACTTATATCAGAACTATCTACATATGCATCAGTATCGACAAAAGGGATGGTGGGGTGTAACTGCAGCAAGCCAGCTTTGACTCGGTGGCTATCCTGAACAACGCCTGCAAGTAACTCTTTTGAGGTGGCGCACACGAGTCCACATATTCACCATATCAATACACCACTATGGATCCGCTCCCGTCTCCCTACGAGAACGCCATCCATAGCACTCACGCTTATCTTGCGTATTTTAGAGTATCCACTTTCACTTGTCTATGAACTGTACAAGCAACCCAGAAGTCCTTTACCGCGGACACGGCTATTCAAATAGATAATGTTAACCCTGCAGGGGTGTACTTCTTCACACACGCTCTCACCAGTTATCGCCGTTTACACGACATGTACTCGGCAACCTTCAAGCGGAAGCCCAGCGAGGGTGTCGGCCACGACCTGACTAACCACACAAGTCTCTCGTCCAGGTTTATCGCCTATTCGGGTTCCATCCGCAAGGAGATCCAGTCGGGGTGTCGCTCACGACCCCAAACGATGTGTGTAGGGTTCCCAAGCCCACCATCCGGGTGACACTTGGTACACCGGGCCACTGTGCCTAGTCTGTCCCAAGCCCACCTATACCGGGTGCCACTTGGTAGACTACTAGCACTACCTACAAACACCAGAAACTAGTTGCAACTCCTGGACAGATTCCATGTTGATTAATAAGTCGAGAGGGGTCGAGTTACCGGAACCCAATGTGTGGTAGTAACTGTTCAAGGATCACAAACACAGAACTCAGTTCCGGAGACGGTTTCAATGAGACAACCCACCATGTACTCCTACATGGCCTCTCATCGCTACCTTTACCAAATCGTGTTCACACACTTAGCTCTCAACAGTAGGACATGTTCACCACATTCCAATTCATCCCCGATGAATCAGACCTGACACAACTCTAAGCAATAGCAGGCATGACAAACAAGCATGAATGAGTAGGCACATCAGGGCTCAAATAACTCCTACTCATGCTAGTGGGTTTCATCTATTTACTGTGGCAATGACAGGTCATGCAAAGGAAAGGGGTTCAACTACCGCAGCATGTAACAGTTGAATCATTGTTGTCCTAATGCAGTAAAAGAGAGCAGGAGCGAGAGAGTGGGATTGTATTGGAATGAACAAGGGGGTTTTTCTTGCCTGGCACTTCTGAAGATAATATAGTTCTTCATCGGTGTCATCGAACTCATCGTTGGAACGTCGTCTACTGAGAGGGGACAAATACCGGCAAACAAGGAAGAACACAATCAATGAAATGCACAATATGATGCATGAATGTGACATGGCAATATGCTGTTCATTGAGCTAATGCAACTAACAACACAATTAAATGAAGTTGGTTTGAACCCAAGGTTCAAATTCAAACTCCACATGTGGTTATTTAAATGCTATTCATTTGATTTGTCCTAAATAGTATCCATAAGTTGTTCTAACATGAATGGAAAGAGCATAAATGGATTGATTGGATTTTTCTGATAATTTTTCAAATATAAATCTTTCCATTTGGAGTTACGATTGAATTACTATGATTTTTTGAAGTTTAAATCATTTTCTGGATTTTCCTGGATTATTTAGAATTAAACAAAATCCAGTAAATGATTTAACGCGTCAGCATAACGTCAGCATGACATAAGCGAGTCAACGGGGCACGGTCCAGGTCAAACTAACCAGTGGGTCCCGAGTGCCAGTGACTAACCAAACTAACTGGGTTAATTAGCATTTGACTTAAGCTAACGTGGGTTAATTAGGCGGGTTGGGCCCGCATGTTAGTGAGCCAGGGGTGGTCAAACCCCTGGTCAGCGAGGTCAAACTCGTAGGCGGCTCGACGCCGGCGGTGACAGACGCGGCGGAGGGACTCGGGAAATGCCCTCCGGTGACTAAAACAGCGGCGAAGATCATCTACGCGGAGCTAGGACTCGCCCGCATCCATCCGTGCAAACGGCAGGGGCTGAGGTGGCCCGAGCTCACCGGAGGCAAGCTCGTGGCGGTGGCTGGAGTTTGGGTGATGATGCAAACTTCGCTATGATGCACCGCAGGAGCAACGGGTGGCTTCTAGGTGCTCCTGGAGCTGTACTGAGCACTGAAACGCGCTCGGCTTCGAGCCTAAGCGGCTGCAGCGACGGCATTGACATGGCCAGCGGGCAGAAGCTTTCGGCTCCGAGGAAAAACACGGCGAGGGAACGCGTTCGGCAGCGAGAAGAGAGGGGAAAGACGGCGGGGCTCACATAGATCACGAAGTGATGCTCGGGGTAGCCGGGGGCGTGTTGAGGACGACGAATCGATGAGGGCGATCAACGGAGCCTGAGGTTGAAGATGACGGTGGTGATGGCGTTGCGGGCCTTCCACGGTCGCGTGTTTTGTCGTCTGGCTGCACGATGTCAGGGCGGAACTAGCGAGCCGGACTGCGAGGCGAGGCATGTGCGGTGGCTGTGGTGGCGGTGAGCGGCGGCGACGGCTCGCTCGGGTGGCTGCGGGCGCGAGCGCTATGGGGAGAGGGAGGAACCAAAGAGGGGGGAGATG
Source organism: Triticum dicoccoides (assembly GCF_002162155.2). Taxonomy (NCBI): domain Eukaryota; kingdom Viridiplantae; phylum Streptophyta; class Magnoliopsida; order Poales; family Poaceae; genus Triticum; species Triticum dicoccoides. Next base: position 794,117,068 of record NC_041385.1, on the reverse strand, counting down.
TAGGGGGTGCTAGGCGTCTCCAGGCGCGGACAGGCTCGAAGGGGAAGCCGCCAGCACGAAGCAGTAGGTGGAAACCTCAGGTGCGTGTGCGGGCGACATGGCGTCGTCCTCCTGGCAGGAGCTAGGAGATGACTTGCAGAAGGCCAGGTGGGCTGGGCCGCACAGTTGGGCCGGCAACAGGTAAGTGGGCCAGGTAGGTTCCTTTCTCCTTTTCAGTTTTTCTATTTATTCTGTTATATTTTGATTTAGTAAAAATACCAAACCATTTGATAAAATGTTGAAAATAACTGTGGGCACTTGTGAAATTATTCCCAATAGCCCTCAAGTAGTTTCAGAATTATTAGAGCATTTAAAGTATTTATAGGATTTAAATGCCCTAATTCAAATACAATATATGTTAATTCAAAAATCCAAAAATGATCTAAAAATATATTCATCATTTTTGGCAGAGGTTTACACCTTAACCAGAAGTCATGAACTTTTCTTAGGGACATTTTGGGTTTATTGAAAAGATTTATGGTTGACCCTATTTGATTTAATTTTGGTGCTAGGGTTTGTCAACCCCCATTTCAACTTAAATAACATTTAAACATGATGCACACATGAAGGGCTAGCCTAGTGCATACCAGAACTAGGGATGTGACAACTCACCCCCACTAATCAAGAATCTCGTCCCGAGATTCAAGCATGAGGTAAGAAGACAGAGGGACACAAACTATCACAATCTTCTCGATCTAGGTTGCACTTCATAAGGGCGTTGATTCGATCACCATCTTTGTCTTGTCGTCTTGTTCTGAGAACTCCAGCTAACATGACTAGGAGAGAAGAAGGAGACTCTAGAAGGATCGATCTTCTCGAAGATTGAACGACTCAGGATTAACTCACGGAATGAGACATAGCAACATCTCTCGAACTGAGACACGAAGCACACATCGAGAGGATGGAGTGGAACAGATGACGAGGGTTCACTAGGTAGGCAACAATTCCACACCTAAGAGGGTGGTGAACGGTTGTCAATGTAGTGAGGAGTTGAGTTGCCATGATACCACAACGATACACCTTAGGGATGGTGACTCGGTGATATATCCCCTTAGGTGGCAAAAAGAATTACCTTTGATTCAGAGATCATTGAAACTCTTTATACCAGCCTAAGGCAATTCTCGAGCGATCGTTTGGAGGGGTTCGGTAGAATGGCATACCCGAATTAGAATGGATGATGTTGGTTACCTTGTTGAAAACAACACAAGGGATGATTTTAGTAACTGGGGAGAAGCTCAACAGTAGAGAGTGAGTCCACTGTTTGAAAAGTTATAGCATAACCGAGGAAGCTGAGAGCAATTCCAGTTAGTGCCGATGATAACACCTAGCGCTTGTGTGTTCCCTCAAGAACTTGACCATTTCCATATTCATCAAGGTTTTACCAATATCCGTGTCAAGGATCCTGGCAACACAACTTAGTACCATGATGAATGGTGATGGAGGATGCAGATGCAGAGGAAGATAACACCTTCTCAAATTTCACCTCAGCGAGGCCAAGGGATAAAAATCCGGATGATCGACCGAGAGACATTAAGCACTCCGCTTCTAATGTTCTCCTTGATGTGCTAGCGTAACCCATTCATAGATATGGTTTGGTATCTAGAACATCAAGTAAAAGTTCGGACTTCGGGAGCACAAGAATCCATAAGGAGTAACTTATTGGAGTAAATCCTACGAAATCCTTATGGGGAGGTGGCCAACTTCCTCAATCAAGATACTACAACAACAGGTCTTCCGGCTGGGTGTGTTGGCCACGACATCCACTTTACCGGGTTACAGAGAGACCATTATTATAGTTCTTGGGAAACGTTCCAACCATCATATCTGCCTGAGATTCAGATCTGGTTGGTGTCAGAATAATCCAGACTCATCGAGTCTAGGAAGAAAAATGAAAGTTTGCAACACAAATAGACGAGATGACGTTGCGAGATTCTCGGGAAATGAACTACGATAGCAAGCTCCAAAACATGAGCTGGTTCTGCTACACACGTGTGAACACGCTGTCCTAGACAAACATGATCACATGGTAGTCTTACAATAAAACACTACCGAGTTCTGGTAGGGAACCATCATCGGGGATATCGAAGTCTTGTGCATTACCATGGATTAGCACTTTACTCCTTTTCCTTGAACAAGTCAATCAGTGGCTTAGTGTGCTACGAAGTTCATATGGAATGAAGATGATCGGTCTAACAGACCACAAAATACTTTGCACGTGCATGACTGACTTGGGATGATTCCAAAGGAGGTAAAACAAGCCTTCTCAAATTCATGGCGGCAACTTGCATCAAGTGCACATGAATTAGAGGGACTCACTTCTTTCGTCCAAACATATGCTTCACGAACGAGTCATGAAGATAATGCTTATAAAAGTTTCCAATACTAGCTGGATGTTTAACATGAATCATGGGGAACGTAAAAATGTTGTCGATGGGCTCAACAACAGGTCATCCAGATTTCCATGAAGATGGAATTCCATAATTATGTGAACACGGTGAATAGCATTGGTCAGACCAAAAGATATAATGGAGTATGCTCGAGGAAGAACCATGAGTAAGACAACATTACGAATATCATTGGTTCTGATTTGAACTGAGAATAGCCCACACTCAAATGAAAGATTGGATAAGGTGATAGGTCCATTAATTGATCATAGGGACCAACCGGTGAAGATATCTTCTTTCATCAACACACACACACACAAAGATGTCCCTTTGGAATGAGCTAACTTGGACAAGCTTTCATCTTCCAACTTTCCAAGTTGTTGTTTAGCTTAACCAACTAGCTTAGGGTATCCAACACGGATTCTTGGAGAAAGGGTGGTTTACAAGAAACCAACTTGATCACGGACTCAACATAGCGGTCAGGTGACAACCTGGTAACACTTCCAAGAAGATATTCGGAAAATCATGAACCACCGATATGTTACTAAGCTCGAGAACGATCTTTCTTTTCAGGGCAAGACGATATGATCAAATGAGCGAGGATTTGACAAAATCCTAACTCATCAATCGAAGAGTGCACCAGGAAATAAGGACTAGGTTGCACCATTAATCTTAGAATGGTAATTCAAGAATGAACACGCTAAGAATGAAATTGTTGTCCATTAACTGCCAAGCAACGAGGTTGCTAGGAGTATTGATTTCACACATCACAGTTCACTTGTCGGTATTCCGGTTACAACAACACGGAGACCAAGGGATGAATAATCATGGTGAGAAGTATTACTACATTAAGAATTCATAAGAGAAGGTGAAATTCTCATGACATTCCTGACATAAAGTGGGTAATACTTCAGGGTAGAATAGACCAAAAGCTTGATTGCATTTGATCTGCCGAATACAGCTGCTTTGACCCAATCCTAGAAATGGATGAGGTACTGGAGTTTGTTTCTCCTAGTCATTCTGAACTAGAATGGCTTGACGGACCAAAGAATGATAGGCACCGATGAACAAATGCACGCATACTCTTGAGTAACAATTGATAGGCGAAGGTCAAAAGACAACTAAAGAGGGACAACTCAAAGGAACATATGCTTTTCTGAGTTGTGGATGCATGGATTAGTATGCCGAACAAATTCAGCATATTTCTTCCGGATAACCCATGCAGAGAGCTAGGATTGGCAGAGTCAAAATATAGAATAGGGAACTCATCGAGAGCACTCTTGTTGTGATCTTTTGGTTCAACGAGGAACTTCTGCCAAGGATGGTTCATGGTATTTGGAAGAATGATATACCACGAACCTCGAGGACTAATACAAAGGTTACTAATATCCTAAGGGAACTAGCAAACACTAACAACAAGAAGTAAGTAGAGAAATCTCGGGTTCAAAAACCCAGTAATAGAATACCTACTACTAAGTAGCATCAGGGGATGCTTTCGAGAATAATGGCCAGAATCATGACACTGGAAACACAACACATGGCTAGCTTGCTAGGTGATCCCCTAAGACACCTAAGGTCATAATAATAGCTCCAACACAAATGCCGAGGCAATGAAATACCTCAACACACTAGTTAGTGTGGTTGATCTGGCACAAAGGAACTTCAGATCGATAAGGAGGAATTTGCAAATGCATCAGACTGTTTGGAAACCTGGGATGACTGGGATAGCATAACGGATGTAAATGCTCAAAAAGATTTGAGACATTCTGCAAAATTGTGGCATAGCCACTCAAAAGCACAATATCAAGGTTTCGAGATCAACAGTTAACATACGGAAGTAGTAGGAAATGAACCGAGGCTTAAGTCCAACAATTCTATAAATCTACAGATTAGTAACACGTGATCCTGATAGAAAGAAGAGAAAGCCTAGTTCCTTAACCCCGTAGGAAAGATAAGATGACTCAGATCGGAAGGGCATAAGGTATAAGGAGTAAAAAGAGCCTTACATTCCCAACCACAATCAAATCCCTTATATAACTAGAGAATTTCTAGACTCAACTTCGACCAGTTTGGCTTGGTAATCCTACAGGAAGTCAGGCTCTGATACCAAAGCTGTCAGGACCGCGATTCTAAGTCACACTGATCTAGCATGTAGCACATCATATCACTTTGCGGCCTCACGCACGGTATTCCCACGGGTGCCACCTTACCTGGCCCGGGACCGTTTGCGCCTTTTGGCTCACGTATATGATAGTGCCGCTAGCATCCATATGACAAAGAACCCGGGCTGACATGGCTAGTTGTGAACCCAAAGTGGCACTAACTTACAGGGACATGCATACATGACCCAACAACGAACGTGTCGGTCATCAGCGAGTGAATCCGGGCTGGAGCAACTGGGCTATCAGGACTCCGGTAAACCGGGCTGTAGCAGGCTAACAGGACTCCGGTAGACACCGCGTGACATTTCCCCGAAGGGAGAGACACAGGAACAAAGAAGGACACATGCCGGCCAGCCTAAGTGTTCCGGAGCAGTAGCAAGCTACCAAGGCTCACTGGAAGCAGTAGGAGACATTTCCCGGTAAGAGAGGCTACCAAGGATAAACAACTAGATAGTCAGATCCCACACATATCAAGCATTTCAAATCATACACACAATATGCTCGATATGTGCAAATACAACATGGCATCACAACATAACTCTACGACTCAAAGTATTTATTCAATAGGCTCCGAGGAGGGAGATATTACAAACATGGGTCTCATGACCCAACACTCAGAGCAGACAAGTTAAAGCACACACGGAAGCTTAACATGTCTGAGTACAGACATCTATAAATGAAAAAGGCTGAGAAGCCTGACTATCTACCAGATCCTGCCGGGGGCACAAGATCGTAGCTGAGGTAACAAGCTAAACATCGAAGTCCACACTGAACTACTAGCTAGACTGAAGTCTCTCTACAAAAACATAAAATAGGCAAACGTGAGTACAAATGTACCCAGCAAGACTTACATCAGAACTATCTACATATGCATCAGTATCAACAAAAGGGATGGTGGGGTGTAACTGCAGCAAGCCAGCTTTGACTCGGTGGCTATCCTGAACTACGCCTGCAAGTAACTCTTTTGAGGTGGCGCACACGAGTCCACATATTCACCATATCAATACACCACTATGGATCCGCTCCCGTCTCCCTACGAGAACGCCATCCATGGCACTCACGCTTATCTTCCGTATTTTAGAGTATCCACTTTCACTTGTCTATGAACTGTACAGGCAACCCAGAAGTCCTTTACCGCGGACATGGCTATTCGAATAGATAATGTTAACCCTGCAGGGGTGTACTTCTTCACACACGCTCTCACCACTTATCGCCGTTTACACAACATGTACTCGGCAACCTTCAAGAGGAAGCCCAGCGAGGGTGTCGGCCATGACCTGACTAACCACACAAGTCTCTCGTCCAGGTTTATCGCCTATTCGGGTTCCATCCGCAAGGAGATCCAGCCGGGGTGTCGCTCACGGCCCCAAACGATGTGTGCAGGGTTCCCAAGCCCACCATCCGGGTGCCACTTGGTACACCGGGCCAGTGTGCCTAGTCTATCCCAAGCCCACCTGTACCCGGTGCCACTTGGTAGACTACTAGCACTACCTACAAACACCAGAAACTAGTTGCAACTCCTGGACAGAGATCATGTTGATTAATAAGCCGAGAGGGGTCGAGTTACCGTAACCCAATGTGTGGTAGTAACTGTTCATGGATCACAAACACAGAACTCAGCTCCTGAGGACGGTTTCAATGAGACAACCCACCATGTACTCCTACATGGCCTCTCATCGCTACCTTTACCAAATCGTGTTCACACACTTAGCTCTCAATAGTAGGACATGTTCACCACATTCCAATTCATCCCCGATGAATCAGACCTGACACAACTCTAAGCAATAGCAGGCATGACAAACAAGCATGAATGAGTAGGCACATTAGGTCTCAAACAACTCCTACTCATGCTAGTGGGTTTCATCTATTTATTGTGGCAATGACTAGGCATGCAAAGGAAAGGGGTTCAACTACCACAGCATGAAACAGTTGAATTGTTGTTGTCCTAATCCAGTAAAAGAGAGCAGGACCGAGAGAGTGGGATTGTATCGGAATGAACAAGGGGGTTTTATTGCTTGCCTGGCACTTCTGAAGATAATATAGTTCTTCATTGGTGTCATCAAACTCATCATCGGAACGTTGTCTACTAAGTGGGAACAAATACTGGCAAACAAGGAAGAACACAATCAATGCAATGCACAATATGATGCATGAATGTGACATGGCAATATGTTGTTCGTTGAGCTAATGCAACTAACAACACAATTAAATGAAGTTGGTTTGAACCCAAGGTTCAAATTCAAACTCCACATGTGGTTATTTTAATGCTATTCATTTGATTTGTCCTAAACAGTAGCCATAAGTTGTTATAACATGCATGAAAGTAGCATAGATGGATAGATTGGATTTTTCTGATAATTTTTCATATATAAAACTTTCCATTTGGAGTTACGGTTGAACTACTAAGATTTTTGAAGTTTAAATCATTTTCTGGATTTTCCTGGATTATTTAGAATTAAACAAAATCCAGTAAATGATTTAATGCATCAGCATAGCGTCAGCATAACGTAAGCGAGTCAACGGGGCATGGTCCAGGTCAAACTGACCAGTGGGTCCCGAGTGCCAGTGACTAACCTAACTAACTGGGTTAATTAGTATTTGACTTAAGCTAACCTGGGTTAATTAGGCGGGCTGGCCCTGCATGTTAGTGAGCCAGGGGAGGTCAAACCCCTGGTCAGCCAGGGGAGGTCAAACAGACGCGGCGGAGGGACTCGGGAAACACCCTCCGGTGACCAAAACAGCGGCGGAGATCATCTACGCGGAGCTGGGACTCGCCCGCATCCATTTGTGCAAACGACAGGGGCTGAGGTGGCCCGAGCTCGCCGAAGGCAAGCTCGCGGCGGTGGCCGGAGTTTGGGCGATGATGCAAACTTTGCTATGGTGCACAGTAGGAGCAACGGGTGGCTTTTAGGTGCTCCTGGAGCTGTACTCAGCACGAAAACGCGCTCGGCTACGAGCCTGAGCGGCTGCAGCGACGGCAGTGACCTGGCCGGCGGGCAGAAGCTTTCGGCTTCGAGGAAAAACACGGTGAGGGAACGCGTTCGGCAGCGAGAAGAGAGGGGAAAGGCGGCGGGGCTCACGTAGATCATGAAGTGATGCTCGGGGTAGCCGGGGGTGTGTTGAGGACGAAGAATCCGTGAGGGCGATCGACGGCGCCTGAGGTTGAAGATGACGGTGGTGACGGCATTGCGGGCCTCCCGCGGTCGCGTGTTTTGTCGTGTGGCTCCACGGCGTCGGTGCGGAGCAAGCGAGCCGGACTACGAGGCGAGGCGTGCGCGGTGGGTGCGGTGGCGGTGAACAGCGGCGACGGCTCGCTCGGGTGGCTGGGGGCGCGAGCGCTATGGGGAGAGGGAGGAACCAGAGAGGGGGGAGAAGCATGGGGTGCTAGGCGTCTCCAGGCGCGGACAGGCTTTAAGGGGAGGCCGCCAGCACGAAGCAGGAGGTGGAAACCTTAGGTGCGTGCGCGGGTGACACGGCGTCGTCCTCCTGGCAGGAGCTAGGAGATGACTGGCAGAAGGCCAGGTGGGCTGGGTCGCACAGCTGGGCCAGCAACAGGTAAGTGGGCCAGGTAGGTTCATTTCTCCTTTTCAGTTTTTCTATTTATTCTGTTATATTTTGATTTAGTAAAAATACCAAACCATTTGATAAAATGCTGAAAATAATTGTGGGCATTTGTGAAATTATTCCCAACAGCCCTCAAGTAGTTTCAGAATTATTAGAGCATTTAAAATATTTATAGGATTTAAATGCCCTAATTCAAATACAATATGAGTTAATTCAAAAATCCAAAAATGATCTAAGAATATATTCATCATTTTTGGCAGAGGTTTACACCTTAACCAGAAATCCTGAACTTTTCTTAGGCACATTTTGGGTTTATTGAAAAGATTTATGGCTGACCCTATTTGATTTAATTTTGGTGCTAGGGTTTGTCAATCCCCATTTCAACTTAAATAACATTTAAACATGATGCACACATGAAGGGCTAGCCTAGTGCATACAAGAACTAGGGATGTGACAAGTGGTTTCAGGGAGGGCGGGCCGGCCGCGGGCGGCGGGGGCTGGCGGCTCAGGGGGGTGGAGTTTGATGATAAACTAGAGGCCCTCGATTTCGTATCCAACGGCTGGAAAATCTAATGACCAGAGATGAAAAAGCCAGTCGACTGACGTGTAGCCTCACCCCGCACGTACACATGCACGCACGCAAGACACGGACGCATTCAGGCGCGCAACACTGACACGTACACATAACATACACATGCACGCACGCAAGACATGCACGCATGCAGGCATGCAACACTGACACGTACACCACGCACGCATGCTGGCGTGCAACACTGACACGTACACATGCACTCACGAACACACGTATGTACGCACCCATGCATGCAACATGGAAACGTACCCTTGCACGCACGCAACACTCGCATGCCTGCATGCACACAGCACACGACGCAAGACACACGCTCAACCTATACGTGCATGCACCCTTTGTTAAGTACATGGATTGTTACGGGTATTAATCAATCTTATCTGTGATAAGAAGAACATTGATGTTTGCAGCGGTCTTTATGAATCACAACGTATCGAACGGGCTATCAACATAGTAGGCTTATCTACATGAAAAAGATGACGTCACACTCAATGAACAATCATCGGTTTATGAAATGCCCGCTTCTGACCGCCCTGGCCCACCAAAGGTTCCCCTGCTGTGTGCTGCCTGCGTTGGGTCACTGACATGCAGGCCATGCACCCAAAGAGCCCACACGTCAGTGGAAGAACGGTGCGGTGTCCTAGGTCAGAGTCGAGGGCGCCACTCGCTGCACGCCCGGCTGAACACGCCTCCGTGCCGCATTCAAATGGCTCCATGAAACCCGCCCGTGTGGAAGCCGAGAAACCCACTCTGGACACACGTCCGTTCATGACTGGGCCGACGTTAAACGCAACGCCAGCCGAGCTCCTCCCGTCCGCCGTCTATTTAATCTCCTATTTAAACGAGGCCAAACGCCGGCCAAGAATCGCACACCTCCGCCGCTCCCCTATCTCCTCCACCATTTTGTCCACTCTTACAATGGCTTATGAAGAGTAGTTATTCCGCATCCAAGCCGGCTGGGTAGCCCGTCGGATACGAGCTATGGAGCTCGCTGATCCACCTCCCTCCCCTCGCCCGATGGAGCCAGTTGCCACCCCAAGCCGGTGCGCGCTTCAGCAACTCGCCGCTCCAGGCCACCTCGACGAGGGGCGCACGGGCGTCGTTGCTTCCGTCTACGCCGCCGCCTCGTACCGCGTCTCCCGTTTCTATAGCCGAGACTCCCATGCCAGCGGCCGTGCTATGCAAGTAGCGATAGAAGCCGGGTGCTCGGAGAGCAACGAGTCGGTGGCCAGCGCCTCCGCGTCTGCCGCCATCATCAAGGAGAAGTAGAACACGGGAGGCCGCCGCCGCTTGGGTCCCATGAAGGCCACCGCGGAGGCGAGGCCGGCGTACACAGCAGGTGTCTTGTCGGATCCTTTTGTTGCAAGGACCTTTGTCGACCCCGCATGGGCTCCACGGAAGAGGGGAATGTTAGGATGAACTTGAGCCGGTGCCGACCATGGCGAAGTTGTGGCCGGTGATGAACTCAAACCGGTGCTGGCCACCATCATCTTCGGCACCAGCCAATGATATCAGTTGTGCAGTGGGGAAGCGAGCCATCCTTTGCACTGAAGCATATACCTCCGGGGCTCCCGGCAGTCCGGTGATCGTGCTGCCGGACATGAGGAACACAAATCGATCGGCGGGCGACCATTTAGGCCAGGTATTATATACATGTGCTGTCCAGAACTAGCACCATGTAGTTCATTTGAATGTAATGAAATCCGTCATGTTTGTATGAAAATATGGTATTTTATATGATATTCGTCGTTGTTTATATGATATATTAGTTTGTCTACGTGTTTGCGTGAATTTCGTCCGGTTGGATGGCGTAGTTTGCGGGTCGCCGGTCGGTCTGCGGGCGGCTCGGGCGGCGTTGTGAGACAAAAAACACAGCTCATGCAAGCTCGTCTCCAACGTGCACGCTGGAGGATGCATAACAACATGAGCATCCGAGCCATTCCTCGTTCATTGGTGGCAAAGGCACCGGTGGGCAAAAGGGTCGCCAATATTTTGGCTACCCCGGGCAAGATCCAAACAGCCCCTCCCAACAGATTCAAATCCCTCATTCGCCGTGGAATTTTTCCATGTGTTGTTTTCATGGACTAGAAAGATGCCCGTGCATTGCACGGAATATCAAGATGCATTTTTTACAAACTCCCGCATGCATGCAAGGGATAATTAATGTCCTCCTTTGCTAGTACCACGAGGCAAACACCATTAATATTGCATCGATTAGTGTTAGTGGCCTTGTATATCTACAAATTGTAATTTTGATAGTGGCCCCTTGGATATAAAGATGGAGGGAGAAAGATGAGAGATAAGGTGAGGAGGAGTGGGGCGTGGTGGTGACTGGTGGTCGGGGTTTGTATCTTTTGATAGTGGCCCCTTTTGATAGTGGCATTATGTCTAGGTTTGTATCTCTCTCACACACACTACGTAGGTGGGGGACGTGCACGAAGAGAATAGGTGCACGCAAGGCGCACGTACTCCCGTCTGTTTCCCAACCACACCCGTGGGGGTACATGGTGGAGCTCATTTCTGTACGAAAAAGGCAGCCCATGTGGTAATTTGGCACGTGTACTGGTTGTCCACTTGGTGGAGGGAGGATCATCTACCACGGGTGAAAAAACAAATTGCGACTTGACATGTTATGTTAAAAAAGAGACAAACCATGTGGGGCCTACCTTAGAGGCAAGGCTCTATACACTGGAGTACTTTTGATGTCTCCCGTCAACTCACATAACGAGGAGAAGCTTGCTTAGTACGCCGTCTCCCCTGCCCACGGGCGCGGTGGCTCGCAGGATGAGGTGAAGCTTGCTTACGAGTAGTAGTAGTAGTACTCCTACTACTGTACGCCTTACGCCCGCTCCCTCGCCCACGCGCGCGGTAGCTCGCAGCACGAGGAGAAAATTTTACTCCCTCCGTCTAGGTGAGTAAGTCATCTTAGGTTGTGCACCGTGACCAAGGAGGAGGAGAAAACGAGAGAACTTAATGTTCATTTGCTAATTAATAGCATTGCATGCAATGAACTAACCACTGCATGTCGTGTTTGGTAGTCTCAAGTCATTAAAAACATGCACACCCCACGTCTCTTATTGGTTGATATGTCAAGAAACAAGAATGAGGTAGAATTTAATGCACCACGCCTAAGTGTTTTGGGATTATTTGGTTTTCGTAAGACGACCACACACCTAGACGGAGGGAGTACTACTCCCTCCTTTTACTCCTCGTCCCTACTACGTATCTTGGTTAGTACTCCCTCCATTTACTTATACAAGGCCACTATAAAAAAATACATTTTGCATCTATACAAGGCCACAAATAGTAATCGAGACAAAAGTTACTACTCCCTCCTTTCCAGTTTATGGCTCAATTTCAAAATCTCTCCAACCAAGGTAGACGGTGAGTGGTCGAATTAATTCCGTAGTTTGCACAAGTAATTAGTACGCTCGTTTTTCTCAAGAAGTTATGTTTACTGAGGCATTAATTAGAACAAATGCATGAATGACCACTAAATTTCCATGAATTGTACATGCATTGGTTAGTTTCCTCTTGACACTGCTTGCGTCGGGTGATCTAACGCACCTCGAAATCCAACATGTAATGGTACTACTACTAGTATAGTAGAATTTAGACTTATCAAACGGAAAAACGAATGTTTTTTTGATGAGCCCTATAAACCCTAGTGGGTACGTACTCCGTAAAAACATATTTTTCCAAAACTAAGTCGCTCCCTTTCAGGAATTCTGTAGTATACTCCTCCGTCGACGCTCCCTTTCATGAATTCTGTACTTCCTGTCGCCGACACGTGGGACATATAGCAACCGGGTCGACGTGTCAAGCACCAAATAACAGTGCAGAACAACAGGGGGGACGCACCCCACTCGTACCGGCCCAGTAGTAGTAATGAGCAATGAGACGTCAAATCACAATGTCACACCTTCCCAGACGGACGAAGCAACAATTATTTCACACTTCGGTTCGCCATCATCTCAAACCACGTAGTATTGCTTCTGCCTCAAGAGGGACATGCGCATCGCCTTGGTACATCATGACACGTGGGACCGCATGACAGGCCATGCTCCCCCGCCGATGGCTCGGTAAAATCACCTCATTTTTACTATACTTCCTCCGTATCGGTTTACTACATGGCATGCACGTCGTTCTAGGTTGAGAATTTAACTGGCTATATATGTGATGAACAGTACTCCAACCTTTTAAAAAATCTATACTTTTGTAAAGTAGTACTATCGATGGATTGCGCCGTGGAGCAAAAATTGAAATTAAAAAAAGGTGGTACATATAGAGAGTGCTCGTCGCCAAATTATGCATATAGTACTATTAAAAAAGCTAGTATATGCTTAATTGGGGTGCTAAATTCTATTAAAGAAATACTAGTAGTATGTATCATACCACTAGTAGAAAAAGGGTCAAATGTGAGACACATTAGTCCCGGTTTGTAACAGAACCGGCACTAATGTGTCCATTAGTGCCGGTTCCAACGGCTAGCCGGGAGGATCTCTTTAGTACCGGTTCGTGGCAAACCTTTAGCACCGGTTCGTGCCACGAACCAGTACTAATGAGAGTGGTGGCAGGATGTTGTCAGAGTGGGGCCCTTCCAGCACCTTTAGTACCGGTTCGTGGCACGAACCGGTACTAAAGGTCCTCCTATATAAACCCTTCGTCCACCCGCACTCTGTTCTTCCCCCTTTCCCCTCTCCCTCTCCTCTGTTCTTCCCTTCTTCCTCTCGAGTTCATCACAAAATTTGCCCCAAATTTGTCAAGATTTGCAGGCCCTCGTCCATTCAAATGATCACCAAGGTTAGCAACTTTGTCCTTTCATCTCTCATTGCTAGATTAGCTCTTGCATTGGTTTATATAGTGATTAATTGTGGGATTTAGTAATTTGGGAGGAATTATATGTGGTAGTATTTGATTTATATGCAATTTGAGGTCAAAATAACACTTAGTTTGCATATGTAGGTGTGGTTTACTTAGTGCCTTCTAAATGTCCGTCGTAACCACTGTCGATCGCCCGCACCGTCCCGTCGCGGGAACCACCTTGTGGTGAGCCTCTTGTTCATGAAATTTTATATAAAAAATTGATGTTTGTGTGATTTGGATATATAGTTACTCGTATAATAATTATCTTACCCGTACGTTGTTTGTTATACATAGTGCCATGGTTTTGATATCCGTCCCCGTCGGCCCTCGTCCTTGTTATGATTTGGATGTGGTATATTCTCTTATAAAACTATTTGTTGCATTTCGTGTTTATGACAAATTATGCCCATCAAGTTGGCATAGATATTTTTATCTAGGAGGTATGTGAACCGGAAATTCCAACCGACCCTATTGTCGAGAGGTTAAATTTAGTTGAAAGAGAAAACGAGTACTTGACAGAAAAATTGAAAAGAATTGAGGGGGAGAAGATGGAATTGGAGTTGCATGTTGCCGATGTCGTCGATGATCACAAGATCAAGATGGAGAAAATGCGCTTGAAGATTAGAAAGATTAGAAAATATGCCATCGATAGTGAGGCTTGGTATCATTATGCTGTTGGATCAATTGTTACCTTAGTTGCGATCTTGATCGCATTTGTTGTTGCATTTAAATGCTTTAGCTAGAGAGTTATTTGTTTGTTGCATTTAAGTGTTGTATGAACTTTATGTATGAACTTGTATTAATTTGGTCTATTCGGTGTTGTGTAATGAAGATGAGCCGGCAATGGATGTACGATGACCGATGCTCTCCCCAATTCGTTGAGGGCGTGCATACGTTTCTGCTTGCGGCTGAGGCAAACAAGCGGGCGGATGGTTTTATGCCTTGTCCATGTGCTGGCTGTAAGAATGGTCGCAATTACTCTACGTCCAGAACCATTCACGTCCACCTGTTTGAGTCCGGTTTCATGCCCCACTATAATGTTTGGACCAAGCACGAAGAAAGAGGGGTTATGATGGAAGACAATGAAGAAGAAGAGGACGACGACAGCTATCCTGGCCATGGGTTCCCTGAATACGATGATACAACAATGGGCGAAGAAGCTGAGCTGGTAATGCGGGAAGAAGCTGAGCCGGCAATGCGGGAAGAAGCTGAAGAAGAGGCATCAGATGAGCCCGTTGATGATCTAGGTCGGGCCATTGCCGATGCAAAGAGAAACTGCGCAAGTGATTTGGAGAAGAAGAAGTTGCAGCGCATGTTAGAGGATCACAAAAAATTGTTGTACCCGAATTGCATAGGTGACAAGAAAAAGCTGGGCACCACACTGGAATTGCTGCAATGGAAGGCAGAGAATGGTGT
This sequence comes from Triticum dicoccoides, assembly GCF_002162155.2. Taxonomy (NCBI): domain Eukaryota; kingdom Viridiplantae; phylum Streptophyta; class Magnoliopsida; order Poales; family Poaceae; genus Triticum; species Triticum dicoccoides. The sequence continues at coordinate 794,102,048 of NC_041385.1, read as the reverse complement.
ATCTGACAAGGGATTTGGAAAGTTGCTGGTAATGATAAAGGATATGCTTCCAAAGGACAACGAATTGCCCGAGAGTACGTACGAAGCAAAGAAGGTTGTCTGCCCTCTAGGGTTAGAGGTGCAGAAGATACATGCATGCCCTAATGATTGCATCCTCTACCGCGGTGAGTACGAGGATTTGAACGCTTGCCCGGTATGTGGTGCATTGCGCTATAAGATCAGCCGCGATGAGCATGGTGACGTCGAGGGCGAGCGCCCCAGGAAGAAGATTCCTGCCAAGGTGATGTGGTATTCTCCTATAATACCACGGTTGAAACGTTTATTCCAAAACAAAGAGCATGCCAAGGCGATGCGATGGCACAGAGAAGACCGTAAGAAAGACGGAAAGTTGAGAGTACCCGCTGACGGGGCGCAGTGGAGAAAAATCGAAAGAAAGTACAGGAAGGAGTTTGCAGATGACGCAAGGAGCGTATGGTTTGGTCTAAGCGCAGATGGCATTAATCCTTTTGGGGAGAAGAGCAGCAACCATAGCACCTAGCCTATGACTCTATGTTTGTATAACCTTCCTCCTTGGTTGTGCATGAAGCGGAAGTTCATTATGATGCCAGTGCTCATCCAAGGCCCTAAGCAACCCGGCAACGACATTGATGTGTACCTAAGGCCATTAGTTGAAGAACTCTTACAACTGTGGAATGGAACAGGTGTACGTGCATGGGATGAGCACATGGGGGAAGAATTTGACCTAAAGGCGTTGCTGTTCGTGACCATCAATGATTAGCCTGCTCTCAGTAACCTTTCAGGACAGACAAACAAGGGATACCGCGGATGCACGCACTGTTTGGATGATACCGACAGTATATATTTGAATAGTTGTAAGAAGAATGTGTACCTGGGACATCGTCGATTTCTTCCGAGCATACATCCCGTAAGAAAGAAAGGCAAGCATTTCAAAGGTGAGGCGGATCACCGGACGAAGCCTCGCCACCGTACTGGTGCTGATGTACATGATATGGTCAAGGATTTCAAGGTGATATTTGGAAAGGGTCCTGGCGGACAACCTATTCCAAAGGACGCTGACGGACGCGCACCCATCTGGAAGAAGAAATCTATATTTTGGGACCTGCCATATTGGAAAGACCTACAGGTCCGCTCCGCAATCGATGTGATGCACGTGACGAAGAATCTTTGCGTGACCCTGCTTGGCTTCTTGGGCGTGTATGGGAAGACAAAAGATACACCTGAGGCACGGGAGGACCAGCAACGTATGCACGGAGAAGACGACATACATCAGGGTCATGCAAGCTACGCTCTTACCAAAGAAGAGAAGGAAATCTTCTTTGAATGCCTGCTCAGTATTAAGGTACCGTCTGGCTTCTCGTCGAATATAAAGGGAATAATAAACATGGCAGAGAAAAAGTCCCATAACCTAAAGTCTCATGACTGCCACGTGATTATGACGCAACTGCTTCCGGTTGCATTGAGGGGGCTTCTACCGGAAAACGTTCGATTAGCCATTGTGAAGCTATGTGCATTTCTCAATGCAATCTCTCAGAAGGTAATCGATCCAGAAATCATACCAAGGTTACAGAATGATTTGGTGCAATGTCTTGTCAGTTTCGAGTTGGTGTTCCCACCATCCTTCTTCAACATCATGACGCACGTCCTAGTTCACCTATGCGAAGAGATTAACGTTTTGGGTCCTGTATTTCTACACAATATGTTCCCCTTTGAAAGTCAATACACAATATGTTCATAACCGTGCTAGGCCAGAAGGAAGCATCTCCAAGGGCCATCAAAATGAGGAGGTCATTGAGTTTTGTATTGACTTTATTCCTGACCTTAAGCCGATTGGTGTTCCTGAATCGCGGCATAAGGGCAGACTGGATGGAAAAGGCACGCTAGGAGGGGAACAAATAATATGTATGGACGGACATTCTCTCACTGAAGCACACTACACAGTTCTACATAATTCCGCCTTGGTGGCTCCGTATATGGATGAACACAAGAATTTGCTACGCTCCAAACACTCGGAGCGGTCTGATGACTGGATTACACATGAACAAACCAGGAGTTTCGCCAGCTGGTTGCAGACACGTACCATGCATGACACCTCTATTGAAGATGACCTGTACTTGCTGTCCCAGTTACCATCTTCGAATATAATGACTTTCAAAGGGTACGAGATAAATGGTAATACATTTTACACGATTGCCCAAGATAAGAAGAGCACCAACCAAAACAGTGGTGTCCGCTTTGATGCAGAAACCAAGACGGGGAAGGAAACATATTATGGTTATATACAGGACATATGGGAACTTCACTATCGACGTGGTTTAAAGGTCCCTTTGTTTCGGTGCAAATGGGTCAATTTGACACGAGGCGGGGTAACGGAAGACCCGCGGTATGGAATGACAACAGTGGATCTCAACAATCTTGCGTATGCAGACAAACCATTCGTCCTAGCCAATGATGTGGCACAGGTTTTTTATGTGAAGGACATGTCTACCAAGCCAAGAAAAAGAAAAGATAAGGAAGCGAATGCATCATACGATGAGCCAAAGCGGCACATAGTTCTTTCTGGGAAGAGAAACATCGTGGGAGTGGATGACAAGACAGACAAGTCAGAAGATTATGAAAAGTTTGATGAAATTGCTCCATTCACAGTGAATATTGACCCGAGCATCCCGTTAAATGATGAAGATTTTCCATGGTTACGGCGCAAAGGGACACACGCGAAGAAAAAGTTTCACACCCAAAGATCTGGGATGTGATCGGCTTCACTAGCTATCATCACTTTCTTCTGTGTTTCGCACCCAGAGGGGAATCTCTGTAATAGTTAGGGTAGTTATGTGTTTTGGCATTTGAAACGCGAAGAAATTTTATGTGCAAACAAATTCACACTAATTTCAAATAATTCAAAATTTAAACTATTCAAATTTGATAACTACGGGCACTAACAGAAAGTTTGTAATTTTTTGTACCTAAAGAGGCTGTGTCAGCCTCCGGTCAGGCTATGGCCCCACCATCACCATTTAGTGCCGGTTCGTACCACGAACCGGTACTAATGAGGTTATGTCAGGTAAGGCTGGGGCCCCACGAGCACCTTTATTACCGGTTCATGGATGAACCAGACATAAGCTATTTTTTAGTCCCACCTCGCGAAGTGAGAGGGACTAGGAGCGGTATATAAGCCATGAGTGCAGAGACGATGAAGAAGAGGATCAATGCTCACGTTGCTTAGCTTCAAGCCTTCAGGAATACGGTAGACTACACGGAGCTATGTGTAGTGCAGTTTACACTATTCCGAAAGGCTTGAAGCAAATTAATGAGCATTGCACCTCTTTTTTATTTTTAATAACTTATTACAACTCCGGACTTCTTCTGTTATGGCAAAAACTAATAGCACGTCGACATTTCTTTTTTTTAAGTTATAACTCCAGACTTTGACCATCAAGTTTTGCAGAAAAGAAAAAATAGCAGAAAAGAAAGAGAAACTATAGCTGAAAAGAAAAAAACTATATAAAAAAACTACTCAAAAATAAATAGAAGAAAATAAATATAGCAGAAAAGAAAAAACTACTCAGAAATAAATAGAAGAAAAAATAAAGTAGAAAAGAAAAAAATTATATTTGCTATTTTTCAATCGTTTACAAAAGGACCGTGAAATTGAAAATCACTACAAAATGAACTCTGAAAATGTTGAATTTTGGCAAACTAGATGAAAAACTACTCATAAATAAATAGAAGAAAATAAATATAACAGAAAAGAAAAAACTATACAAAAAACTACGCAAAAATAAATAGAAGAAAATAAACAAGAAAAGAAAAAACTATAAAAAAATTGGGGCGCTGCCCTGTGGGCCTGATAGGCCACAGGTGTGTAATTACAGGCCTTAAAGGCCCAGCAGACTCATAGGGCAGCGCGCAGAGTTTAGGCTCACAAGCCTGCTATATAGAGGAGTTCGAAGTGGTATCCACGGCTGGGTTTATAAACCAGTGCGGCTTGCCTTTGCCCGGCGAGGTGGGCCTAAACTTTGGGGTGGCAGCGCGAGGCCTTTAGTACCGGTTGGAGCCACCAACCGGTACTAAAGGGTGGTCTTTAGTACCGGTTGGTGGCTCCAACCGGTACTAAAGGCCTCGTCTTCCCGCCGCTTGGCCTGGCCAAAACAGGCCTTTAGTACCGGTTGGTGGCTCCAACCGGTACTAAAGGTGCCTTCTATATATACACTTACGAAATTTTCATTCTCCCTCTGTTTCTTCCTCTGTTTCCATCGTCTCCGTCGCTGTCGCCGCCCCCGTCCCCGTCGCTGCCCTCGTCTCCGTCGCCGCCCCCGTCCCCGTCGCCGCCCTCGTCTCCGTCGCCGCCCCGGGCCCGTCCTCGTCGCCCCGCTATGAGCTCTCCCCCTCTAACCCCTCTCCCTCGCCCCCGGCGGCCACCATGGGCGCCGCCCCTCCCCGAGCCCATACACACACACACAAGCATGATGAACACACACACGCACACACACACACATATGTATGAATTAATGCATGTATATATTAGTTTATACGCATTTTGTATGTTTAATTAGTTTAGATTATTTAGATTATTATTTTTTCACTATTATATATGTATAAATGCATGTTAGATGGATATAATTAGTGTTTAATTAGTATGGGATTTTTTATATAATGTTGTTTTTTAGTTTTTTAATGGATGTATAGAAGTTGTGTTTTCTGTTTTTAGTGTTAGATGCTTAATTAGTATGAAATAGTAGAAATGTTAGAAATTTCAGTTATCAAAATCCAATCATTAAAACAATGTTACTTTTTGTGGGCATATAGCTAGAATTTGTTCTCGACGATGCCCGACCCGCATCCTCGCCGTCGACCCTTCCACGACAACGTCCAGCCGACCCATGTCCGGGACTGGGCTCCGCCGGGCTGGCACTGCGAGGTGCTGCCTGGAGGGTCGCACCGCTTGATGAGGAACCCGGCCCCGGGTCCCATCGTCGACCCTGATCTCGTTTGGTGGCGTTCGCGTGGGCCAGTTTCGGTGCGGAGGGACCCGGCCCCGCCGGAGGTGGTACGTCGCCGTGTTAGGGAGGAGGACGAGCACGTCCATCGCTACATGGTTGCGTTAGAGGGCGGCAGGTTCTCCAATACCTGGCAGTATCTTTGGGGATCTCACTTCAGCTATGATCCTGTGAGGGTTCCTTCTCTTTGGGTGTCCACCGCCCGCGCCGCAGGAACCGCGAGTGTCCTAGATTCTTCTGTAGTATTCGTTCTTTAATTAGCTAGCCAGTGATGTACTATTCAATATTATATATTATTCAAGACGATGTATTCGAGATTATATCTATTATTCTAGACGAAGTATTCGAGATTATATCTATTATTCGAGACTATGTAATTTGAATACTAAATTGTTTTATATTTCTTTTGGATTAGTTAAATAAAATCTATGGTAGACAATACCGACAGAGAGGGAGAACAGACCATGTTCGATATGATACCCGGGCCAGATGATGATCAGAATGAAGAAGATTATGACGGCTCCAAATTTCTAAACAAAACCAGAGAGGGTGATATGATATTCGATCGCGAAGACCGAATTGATGAAGTCATGAACTACGATTATGACGATGACGAAGAACATGTTGATCCTGAAACAACAAAGACTGGCGAGGTATATATATTTATATAAGCAGGTATCTGGTGATCATCACATGTTTTAAATGACTTGAAGATATATTAGCGAATCGATCTTTGTTCTTTCAGCCATCCGGATCGAGCAAATCTTCAGGCAAAAGGACGAAACGAGGCCCGAACAAAAAGTTGAAGGAGGGCGTAAAGTACAATATCGAGGCAGTTAGACCTAATGGCGAACCATTAGCGCCTAAGAAGATTGCGGACAAGTTCGTGCGTCAGTGCGGAGTTCTTGTGAAGGACCAACTCCCGATCTCCCTTCAAGAATGGAGAGAGCCAGCAAAAGACAAAAGACAAAAAGGCAAAGAGGACGCTGCTCCACGTCCAGATGTTACTTTTTTCGACAAGAATCAAAAAGATCTGCTTTGGGATACTCTCATGGAACATTTCACCCTACCAGATCATTTCACAGAAGCAGATGTGCAGAAAGTCCAGGACGCTGCTCTTAGGAAGATGGCGGTTTCATTCAAGAACCACAAGAATCGTGAATGGGACAAGTACGTCAAGGGAGGAAGGAAGACTCCAGTATTCGAGGGAACACTAGAGAACCAACGTGCTCATTGGGACGATTTCGTGAAATTCAAGGATTCAGAATTAGCTAAGGAACGGTCGAGAATAAACAAGAAGAATGCGGAAAAAAGGGATAAGTTCCATAAGCTGGGGCCAAGTGGCTATGCGGTGGCAATGCCTAAGTGGGATAAGTCTGAGAAAGAGATGGAGGATGCAGGTGTCACTCCGGTTACTAAGAGCTGGCCCCCCAGGTGCAGGACTTGGTTCTATGCGCATGGGGGGGAGTTGGACCCGAAGACAGGCAATGTTTCGACGAAGGCAAGTCTGAAGGGAGCCGACGATGCGATACATGTTGCAATAGAAGAGGCACGATCGGGGGTGTTCCAGCCCAACAGAGAGAACACGAGCTTACGTGTGCCCTGGGAAATCCTGAACACCCGGGAAGAACACAAGGCATGGGCGCTATTCCGTGGTATGAGGGGTTTTCAGACTGGAACACCGACTACAGAACCCGTGTGAGAAAGAAGATTGCGGAGGAGAAGAAGAGGAAGATGGAGGAGGAGCAGAGGAAGCGGGACTATGAACGCCTTCAAGGCCTAGAAGCAGGTCAAGCGGAATTGGCAGTCAAATTCCAGCGGCAGCAGGAGCAGATCGACTCACTTACCCAGCAAAGGGGGTCTCAGCATCTGCAGCAGCTAGCGGATGATCCAGCATTGGATAGCACCGACCCATCCATGCCGAGAAGCAACATGGGTTCGGCTGCCCCGGACGACGCAATGCTGGCTAGATACCCCATGGATGACATCACGGAGAACACTAACTGCGAGCTACATGTCAAAATAACGAACATATCCATGAAGGTGGCGGACGCCGTTGCTTTTACAAATCCCCCCGAGGCAACCTTCCATTGCAACCCGATTCCAGCGGGCTATGCTCGTGTCTTGGTTGATGAGGTGGTGGACCCACCATATTCGGAGCTACAGCTTGACATTCCTGGAGGTGACGACGAGCGCTTTCTCGGAGAGGCCAAACATCGTATCATCCTATGGAAAAAGGATTGCATCATCTTTCGAAGGCCACCGACACCGCGTCAGCCGACTCCTCGTCAAAGTCCGCCACCGAGTCAGCAGTCTCCCGCTCCTGCAAGTCCACCAAGTCCGGCAAAGTGTCAGGCCACTCCTCCTCCAAGTCCGGCAAAGTGTCAGGCCACTCCTCCTCCTCCAAGTCCGCCACAACATCAGACGTCCACTCCTCCTCCAAGTTCGGCACAACCTCAGGCCACTCCTCCTCCAAGTCCGGCACAGCTTCAGGCGGCCACTCCTCCTCATCCAACTCAGCCCCGTCATCTGTCTCTGACGCCTCAGCAATCGCAGAAGAGACACCCCGCAGCTATGGTGCGTAGCGGTACAAGTCAAGGTAGTACAGGAAGTACAGGCGGAGGCAAGCGATATAAATATGGTCCAAGCCTCACGCCTCTTCTGCAGAGGGCTTATGACAGGTCCGAGGAGGAAATCGCAGCCATATCGAAGGCCGAGGTGGAAGCCCATTTTGCACCGAAACCGCCACCGCCGCCAAGGGAGAAAGTGCCTGAGGAAACGATTGACCACTTCATTTGTATGGCTCAACCACCAGCTCCCTAGCCTGTTGACACAGACTATGAGCGCCACATCAGGAAGTTAAATTGAGCACGTCTACGTAAGGAGGCGAGCTCAGGATCGAGCAAACAAGAAGCAGCTGTCAAAAAATGCGGGAAAACCATTCCCCAGCTGGGAGAACAGGCGGCGCAATCGATCCCCTCGCTTGTTGTGCCAACAACACGTGACAGTACGCGCGCCCAATATTATTGTGGGCAAAGAGTTTACGTTCCTGAGGTGGGCAATGTGGTAATAACGGAGGAGCATATAATGCAGGCTGAAGTTCTCAAAATCACTGTTGGAAAACTCCTCGAGATCGAGCCCATGCCTGTGCTTAGAGAGGATGAAATAAAACGGAAATATGTCCGGGGCCAACCTTTGGTCAAGCCAGACAAGGTCAAGAACCTCCCAACGAGAATGTATGAATTGCATCAATGGTACATGAACATTACCAAGATTTCAGATCGATTGTCCCTCATGGTGAATGTCAAGGAGGATCATTACTTCCATGAGAAAGCTCTGTCCGTTGAGTATTCTGAACTGTTTCAGTTATACAATCAAGACGCACTCGACAAATCTATCGTCGGTTGCTATTGTCTGTAAGTGATTTCTTTCTGTAATTTAAGTCTCAAGCTAGCTGTAGTGATCCTTTTGATCAATCATTACCTGTAATTATCCTCACTATATTCTTTTCTGTGGTATTATGCAGGATGAAGATGTATGAAATGAGAAAAGGTGGACGCTATGGCATTGGGTTCATTGACCCAAACACCGTTAATGAATACACATGGAGGATAAATCCACATCATCAAAAGGACGTAGAGGACAACATGCTAGAGTTCTTGAAGCGCCTCAAATACAATGAAGATATACTACTTCCTTACAATTTCCAGTGAGTCACACTGTCTTGTACTACAAATTCTCTGATTTTGCCTACTAGCTAGCTACATGTTTTTGCTTACATATGCCCGCTTAATTAAGACATGCAAACGTGTGTGCATGCAGATTTCACTGGGTCTTGTGTATCATTAAAGTTGACGACGGAACAGTTGAAATACTGGACTCACTACTCAAAGTTAAAACTGACTATAACATCTTGTTTGGGATAGTCAACAGGTAATTTCAATCATTATTAACTATATATCTCGGCCTATTTAGTTCGTCATTTCATGATATGAACTATTTAATAACCCCTTTATTCATTTTCTTTGTCGGCGGGCAGGGCTTGGGCAAGGTTCATCAGTGTCACGGATGGCGAATGGAAAAAAAAGCTTCAATTGTTTCGACCCAAGGTAAGTAATTAAGTAGTACTAGCTAGCTAGCTAGCTGCCATCTCTTTAATTATCATGCTTGATTAATTATTATCTGATCAAATTCCATTCTCGTAAAGGCCCTGAAGCGGGCACAGGGGACTAATCTGTGTGCATTCTGCGTTTGCGAGAACATTCGCATGATGGCGTCTGAAAGGAGCAGATCTCAAAGACAGGAATGGGTACGCTTGTCAGAACACTATTCACAATTTTTACACCATTATCGATATGTAGTCACACAACTAATACACATGCATATTGATCTCCTTCTTAACAGTTCAGAGAGGTGCGGGAGAAGCTCCTAGAAACGGAGCGCGTAGAAGCACTTCAAGAGGAAATAGCGGGATTTTTGCTCGACCAGGTCATAAATCCGAAGGGAGAATACTATTACCCGCTACCGCCCCCATGAAAACCACTTCCAATTGTCATCGTGCTCCGAAGGCACCAATTAGGCTAATGCCACTGGCTCCGAAGGCAACATGCATATGTAGGAGAAATTGTATATAGCTAGCTATACCTTTGTGTATGTCTGAATTAATTAATATGGTGGTTTGTGAGACATTGATGATATATATATGAATGATTGGTTCTACTAGAAATTCTATTTATATATATATATATATATATATGCATAACGTGTACAATGTGTAGTATCGTAAAATACCAGCAAACGAAAAAGAATTAAAATGGAAACACAAAATTAAATGAAAAGGAAATCATAAAACTAAAAAAACCCAAACCTTATAGTACCGGTTGGTATTACCAACCGGTACTAAAGGGCTCCAGCCCCCCGGAGCTGGCTCGTGCCACGTGGTTGCCCTTTACCACCGGTTCGTGCTGAACCGCTACTAAAGGGGGGGGCTTTAGTGCCCACACTTTAGTGCCGGTTATGGAACCGGCACTAAAGGGCCTTACGAACCGGTGCTATTGCCCGGTTCTGCACTAGTGTACTGAGGAGTTAAAGTAACGAGAAGAAACATAACATAGTTCTGCTGGGGCTCAGCACAACACACCCCTCAAATTCAACTAAGCACACCTGAAATTAAACTATGCAACTAATCCGATAGACACTACATTAGGACCACCATGAGCAACGATATTGACACCTTACTCACTCGAAGGAGTCCTCGTCCACGTCCTCGACTTCGTTATTGTCCCTCTTCCTCTTGGCCGATACTTCTTTGCTTGAACCGCACACTTGGCTCTTGCTCTTCATCCAACCCTTGTAGATATTGAAACAAAGGTAGCCATCCATTGCAGCGTAGTGGATGTGGTCTATATCTAGTACTCCCTCCATTTCTTTTTACTCCGCATATAAGATTTGGTCGAAGTCAAACTACATAAAGTTTGACCAAATTTATATAAAAAATATGAACATCTACAATACTGAAACTATATAGTATGAAAATACGTTTCATGGTGCATCTGATAATATTGATTTCATATTGTGAATTTTTATATTTTTTAATATAAAGTTAGTCAAACTCTACAAAGCTTGACTTTGACCAAACCTTATATGCGAACTAAAAAGAAACGGAGGGAGTACATTTCGCTGCCATGCATGACGATGAAACGTTTAGTGAGGTTTCTCCAGTTTACCGTACGAAGGATGAACCATGGCTCCTGCCAGGGTCAGCATTGAAGACAGGCCATCGGAGGGCAGCAGCCGATTCTTTTGGAGGACGAAGGGGTTTCCTACAACGAGGCCTATCCGACGCAGGACTTCTTTGTCGTTACCAAAGTCTACAGTAACGAATTTGACTAGGTTGCTCTCGAGGAAGTTCTTAAAATCCAGGCATTCAACGTCGGCATGGCATATGTGGTAGACCAAGCATAACTCGTGCACGCAAACCTGGATCACGGCGGGCTTCTTCCTCTCTTCGTCCTTTAGATCCTTCTCTCGTCCCAGGACTGTGGTGTACTCAACATCTAGCTCAATGACCCGCTCATCATCTGAGTCTTTGAACATGCGTCTAAAGCGAGAAAGGCATCCTTTCACCATCGCGGAAGAACGGGTGTAGATGACATCGAACTCATCGCTGGTGATGGTTCTAACCTTGTACTCACCGCCGATCGTGGATATTTGGGACGCCATGGATTTGGGAGGAGGGTTAGGATTAGTGGAACTGCCGTAATGTGAATGGACGGGACGACTAGGAGCGAACCGCCGTAGTATTGAAGGACGTGGGGGGACGAGTAGGAGCGAACTACCAGCGTGCGAACGGCAGAGTTGTGGCTTTCCATTCTCCCATGATACGGGCTTCCGAGAGCCCTTGGATCTGAGATCGAACGGTTGCATGGCGTGATTCTAGACCTATGGGTGAATATCCTATCCTGGAGGGTTATTCTGCAAATTTTCGGCAACTTAGCATGCGACCGTTTGATATCAGATCCAAGGGCTGCCAGCAGCCCGTATCATGGTCGCGCCTACCACGACTGTCACTTCACTCGCGCGGTCGCGCCCTTGGAGATTTATCACGGTGGGTTAGGCTATCTGATGTTGGCATGTCATACATAGTCATCACTTAGTCACTCATACTACAACAAGGTTAGCTATAAGGTTGGCTATAAGTGTATTTTTTTACTCCTCTCTATCTCTTTCTTCGTACTCCCTCCGTCCCATAATATAACAACGTTTTTGACACTAGTGTAGTGCCAAAAACGTTGTTATATTATGGGACATAGGGAGTACTAGTATTTATTGCATTTGCCAAGGAGTGACCTCTTCCAATGAAATGGTGTTGCTAAGTTTGCTTCATTTAATTAGCTATAGACTCAAAATTGCCTTTTCACCTAGGTACACGCGCTTGGGTCACCAAACTTGCCACATCAGACTTTATGCCATTGTGGCAAGCTTAGCACCTGTAGGAGTAAGTAAGTACTACAATAGTGGGCTAGAAGCCCGCTTTACATGGCATTTTTGCATGTGTGGAGGAAAGAGGCAAGTAAAAATTGGAGAAGTGGGCTCTCATGCAAGAACCAGCCTCAACTACATGGTGGAGCATTGGGAGAGGCACATGTATGGAGGTGGTCAGGAGTCGGGAGACTCACGCCGGTCGTAGTGTCGCAGTTAAAATGAAAATGGCAAGTCAAATCACGGGGCCCCACCTGTCCAGCAGTAACTCGCTGTCAAATCACACAGCCCTACGTTTGCAGCAGCCTACTCCCTTGTCTTCTCGCGTCTCTGTCGAACCGACTAAGCGGAACTACCCCGCCTACCGCGCAGGAAAAGCCCCGCCCTCGACTTTTAAATACAACTACATCCGCTTAAGAATCCAATGATATAGTAGTACTTTTTGTGACATACTAGTAACTCATACTTAGTTAGTCGAATGGATGACCTAGAACTACGTGCATGCCCTATAAATCGAGATGCCTAAAAATATAAAAAACGGGACGGAGAAGGTAGTTCAGCATGTATCTTTTTAGATCAATATAGCCGGGATTCACCAAGGAGCAAAACCAAGTGGTAGGTTGCTCCTGTCGTGTTGGCGTAGCAACTCAAGCAGGGTCAGTCCGCACACGAAATGGCGACACACTTAACAGGACCCCTTTTACCGACATGTGGCTCATCCACCACCTTGTTCCACGTGCGATGCACCAAATTACAGTTCGGGCAGCGGTTGGAATTGGAGGCACAACGGTCGTAGCGCCGCAGTAGTAGAAAATGAGCGACGAGGGCTCAAATCACAAAGCTCCACCTTTCCCCCATTAAGCTGGACGGACGAAGCAACCATCATTTCACTCTAGGGCGCAAGAGCATAAAGAAAAGAGAAAACACTGATGCGTGCGGCAGCTACCTAGGGCACCCTAGGGTAGGGGTCTCCACTACATATCCTTTTTTTGAAAGCGCCTCCACTACAAATCGGCTTCTCCCTCGTCCTCTTGAAGAAAACCGATGATGAGTGCGGCGGTAGGGTTTGTAGGAGTACTACGGAGTGCAGGGCCACGTCGTAGTAAATGGGTTCGAGTCGACGCATGTGTGGGTCGCTTGGTTTTACGAGAACGAGGCAGCATTTTGGGTTCGGGGACCAGTGGAGATATAGTATGTACAAAAAATTGTGGACGTAGGTTCGACCGAAAGGCAATGATGCATTGAACGCATGAGATTTTGAAACCAAATTATGAATAAATACACACTATAGCATGTAAAGCTTTGAGTCATATATGCATGATGTAGATGTTCATTTAGTTCTTATAGTTCATCTCATTCAAAATCAATTAATTTTATAAAAAATGTTAAGATTCATGGGGTTGTGCATTGTAAAGCATAAAGTAAAAACAAATAATGGCAATTCATTTAGAAAAAAACAATTATGATACAGAAGATTCTAGAACAAAGGAGAAGTGCTTGTGTTTTGAGGTTTGTGCATTATGCTTAAGTTCAACCATGGAGTCTTCTAAATTGTACATGTGGCAGATCTGGTGGAATGTTGATGATATCCAACGGCCAGTAGTGCTCGGATTCGCCATCTCTACACTGTTGGATTAGCTTCATCCAGCGACCATCTTTCAAAGTTATTGGCACACTATATAGTTCTTGTGCCATAGTTGCATGTTTTGGAAAAAAGCTACTAGTGGGTTGTACTATCTATTTAGGAATAGAAGATGTATACATGGAAGTTGTAGGGAAAGAGATGACATGGAGCATCTCAATTCCTATGAGTAGGGATTGGAAAAGAGAGGTCATTTGGTTCACATCATAGGAACTTTTCTATTGAATCTAGAGATGACATGTATCTCAATTCCTATGAGGAGGGATTAGAAAACATATGTAATTTCGTTCAGATCATAGGAACTTTTCTATTGAAATTAAGGGAGTATAGGAATCCATTCATTTGAAACAAGTGGCTCTAAAGCTATAGAAATGATATCATGTTTATTTCCTTTGAAATGTGGAGTATATGAATCTATTCCTATGAACCAATTGGCTCTAAAGGAAAAAATCCTATAAAAAGCATATCATATAGAGTTCCTATGATATTCCTCGACACCAAAGGATGGTTGAAATTGATGCGGGTGATACGATGGTCTTATTTTGTAGACTCCTCCCCCATCTTTATAGTTACCTCTCGAAGATGAATGAAATGATATATACAGGGTATTCTACATGTGCAATTTGGTACACGAAAACTCGGTAAAAGTTTGCGAGGTTCGAATTTTCAATAAAGCTATATGCACCGCATTTCGGAATGGAAGGAGCATATGGCAGTTGCACTACTGGAATCAGCTAGTTTGCCATCTGCCAGTTCTTTGCCGTCCGCTAGCGGACGGCAAAGAAGCTCCTTGCCATCAGCTTCCAAAAAGCAGACGACAAAGAACTAGCTGATGGCAAAGACCAAGTTTGCCATCAGCCAGTTCTTTGCCGTCTGCTAGCAGACGGCAAAGATTCTTTGTCGTCGGCTAGCGGACGGCAAAGAGGGAGGGGCCCCACTGACGAGCTGCAAAAAAAAACCTAACGGGCCCCCTCTTTGTCATCCGCTAGCGGACGGCAAAGAGCAAGAAGGCGGACGGCAAAGGGTGGCGGGCGGCAAAGAGGGAGGCCCCACGTAACATTAACGGGGCCGCGCCCCACACCCCCCTCTCTCTCTCTTTCTCTCCCAC